>NW_028261382.1:769647-937147 GCF_051295495.1 Thamnophis sirtalis
AGTAGCAAAAACTTTTTTAAAAAGGCTCATCCCGACCCTGTCATGCCCCCTTTACCACTTATTCCGCTTCTTGCAACTTCTCCCAAATATTTCCACACTTTACATCTGGCTTTTTTTTTTTAATGTCAAAGACTAAACTGGGCAAAAAGAAAAGTTGCAGCTCTAATTTCTGAGCTCTTGGAACACGTCCTGCAAAAAAGGGGCAAAGAATATCGTACAGAACTCTCAATCCCAAACCTTTGGGGCAAGGAAGGGCTTCTGCATCGTATGAAAAGAGAGGGTGGCAGTTCCAGACTGTGTGGGGTTCTCCTCTCAATAGATTCTGGGATCTCCAAACCAGGCAACTCCCCAGCCAGCATGCACTGGCTGAATTCCGGGAGTTGAAGCCCACAAAAGTCGCCCAGTTTGGAGTCCCCTGCACTGGGAAACTGGAACCTTGGAGTAGAAACCTGCAGTCACACCTGGAGAACGTCCGGCCCTTCCTCTACAGCAGCTCAGGAGCTCATGGCCGGGGGGGGGGGGGGGGGGAGGGGGAGCCAGGCAAGCAAAGGGATGTCAATCAACATTTTGCAGCCCTCTCTTCCTTTCCCCCAAATTGGACAGGACCAGTGCAGTCGAACCGCCCCAGAAGGGAAAGTTGTGAAATCTCTCCTTCTCCAACCACTGAACCCGACACAAATCAAAGCCATCTCATCCCATTTAAACTGAAGTTCATCCAAAAGTGACCTCTAAACATCTGGAATTCTGGCGCAATCCAACTTTGTCATCAAAAAAGCCCCTTCTCAAATCCCAAGCCTCCCCACTGGGCAGGCAGGTTTCACTGGGTTTGGATGGAGAGTTCATCAGGAGGCTTCCTTCCCTCTGATGAGTCAGCCCTTTGCACTGCCCCAGAGGCCGAGAAGGCCACACCAAGGGGGCAGAGTTCAAAGCCTGGCCTGGTCTTTTATAGCAATAGCAGTTCGACTTATATACCGCTTCGTAGGGCTTTCAGCCCTCCCAAGCGGTTTACAGAGTCAGCATATATTACCCCCACAGTCTGGGTCCTCATTTCACCCACCTCGGAAGGATGGAAGGCTGAGTCAACCTTGAGCCGGTGAGATTTGAACCGCTGAACTGCAGATAGCAGTCAGCTGAAGTGGCCTGCAGTACTGCACCCTAACCACTGCGCCACCTTGGCTCTTTTATGAATTTCCAGACCCCCCTAAACAGGCATTATTACCCTCCCATCCTAGATCTCTTTCCCTCCAGCCACAAACCTGGGTGGCTGGATGAGGGCCAATAGGAATAGGCTCAGGTGGGTTGATAAAAAAAGACAGCCTGGCGTAGCTTAGGGTAGCTAAACATCAGAGGACAAAACGAGAAGTATGGAGAATTAGGAGAAAGAGGTGGGCTGGTCAGCTTGAGGCCAGGCTGGCCAGCACAAGCCATCCTTCTGAGCCAATGAGTCACAAAACACCACACTAGATTCTCACAACAATGTTCCCTCCTCCTTCAGAGGTTGGGAACAGTTTTAAACAAAACAACCATCTGCAACCACCATGCAATTCTATCCCTACCAAGTCAATGTGGAGTCTGTTTAATTGCCATTGGGCAGAGAGCATTGTGGCCTCCGTGCAGATGCTGCTGGCATCCAGGGAAGGAGATTCCAAGGGCGCCTGGGCAGGAGAGCACCTGAGGAGACCTCACCGTAGAGGCCCTGCTTCGGTTGCCAAAAAACTGCCGCTCCTTCGGCCGCTCAATTTACGACTGACTGAAAGAGTCAATTTTGTTCAGGCTGGGAGCTGATGTTGGGCCCCGCAGGAGGACTTGGAAATGCAAATCTATTCCCCCTGTCAAACTTCCATCTGCAAGAGAGCAGTGATGTCAGCTTATCTCAGAAAGTTCTTGTCAGGGAAACAGACGTCTCTGTCAAGGATCCGAGCTCCTTGAGACCAGCTGTTGCCAGGCGTCTTAATGCAGGGAAAGCTGAATTAATAAGACTCTATTGATCTCCGAGAGGCCAGAAGCAGCCAAGGAGAAGCACAGCTGCTTTATGGATAAAAAGGGAAACGATCAATCAATGCTCCAGACCTCACGTCCGTTTGCAACGGTGTTCTTTTTCCCAAACCATTGCAAACTACGTTCAGAGCATCTGAAGAAGACGACTCTATGGAAATCAATGGCATCCCTGGACAAATCAGGGCAGTGGTATCCTTCTGAAAGAGGCTCAGAGGCTGCTACCACAGTGGCAACACGGACATGTCCATAACCCACACTCCTCACAGCTCTGGATCCTCAACGGATGACATTTAATGTTCCTAGCCTGCCGGCTGCTTTCTTGAGCCAGAGCTTTGCTTATCTAGCAAAGGAACACGGCTCAGAACAGGATGGGCATGGGAAAGAGCCAATCCCAGAATTATGGGGCTGGAAGGGATCTTGAAGGTCTTCTAGTCCAGTGTTTTTCAACCTTGGCAACTTGAAGATGTCTGGACTTCAACTCCCAGAATTCCCCAGCCAGCGAATGCTGGCTGGGGGATTCTGGAGTTGAAGTCCAGACATCTTCAAGTTGCCAAGGTTGAAAAACACTGTATCTAGTCCACCCCCCCCCCAGCCCATTGCGGGAGTCCTCATCCCATTCTGGACAATTGGCTATCTGGCCCCTTTTTGGGAAAACCTCCAGTGATACAGGACCCACAACTTCAGGTGGCAAGCTGTTCCACAGCTTCGAAACTCAACCAACCAACCAACCAATCGTTTTAGAACTGCTTACTAATCCAGAGCTTCTACCACCGCCTGCATTTCAATTTTGGCCCAAGGGAACCCACCAGCTTCCTCTGGCAAGAATTTCTCCTTCTTCCCTTATTTATGAGCGACTTCTCAAAACTAAGCCGGCAGCAAATCCCTTCCACTGCACAGGAACCGAGGCGGAACTTCATCTTTCAAAAAGCATCACCCGGGAACAGCCTCTCATCCTGGCACTGGGGCTCAACATCTCTTGGCCAGGCAGTTCAATTTCGTGCCCCACAAAGCAGCCAAGAATTTAGCAGACGTGGGAAGCCGTAAATCCAGCCGAGCCTCAGTCAGGAGCAGAGCTGCTCCAGTTGGACCAACCAGCTCTGATGCTCTTTCTCGGCAGGTGCCAGGCCTGTAGCTCAGCCCTCCCCCTGGTGACAGTGGCTGGGCCGAGTGGGCTCGGTGTCAGAACCTCTCCATTATGGGTCTGCAGTTTCCCTTTCAGTCTCTTCTTCATCGCTCGCTCGCAAAGACATTTTCCTCCTTCCTTCTTGTAAGTACACCCCCCACGGAAGGTTGAAATCTCCTGGTGGGGGTGTGAGTGAGACTTCGCTTACTGTCAGAACCTCTCCATTAGATAATTCAGGAAAGAAGACCACGAGACTCCATGAGTAGAAATCAAGTGTACTTTTACTAATTATAAATGATTAAAGGCATAGCGCAGCGAAGTCTGATTATTTAGGCTCGAAAGCGATTGATATATAGAATAACCCATTCCCCTCCCCTTGGCATCCCAGTTACAGTCCAATCATAATTCTCCCAAGTGTCAGGTGCGAGATAACTTCAAAAGGCATCACGAAGATGGAATGTCGGTGCCGTTAGTCCTGGCGGGAATCTCCTACGCAGGCGTAGTCGAGCTCCAGAACCTTCCTCCAGCACAATGAGTAACCCCTCCCAAATACCATGCCCTCCCTCCCTGTTTCATGGCAGCCGAAAGCAACAGCAAAGCAGAGGCTGACACCCGGGGGCAAGAAATCTGAAGGTGGCCTTTCTGGCCCTGCGCCCCTGCCTTCTTTCAGGGTGCAAGAAGGGGGTTTGGGAGCAGAGGAGTTAAAAAGAAGTTTACGAGTAAAAGCGCCTTTCCTTAGGAAAAGAAAAAAGAAATGTTTTTTACAAGGAAAAGAAAAAAGAAATGTTTTTTCTCATGGAAAGAAATGAGACTGTGGAGCACTGGAAGAAATACAAGAAGCTAAATCCGGGGCGTCCAACCTTGGCAATTTTAAGATTTGTGGATTTCAGTTCCCACAATCCCCGTGCTAGCTGGGGAAGTCTGGGAGTTGAAGTCCACTAGTCTGAAAGTTACCAAAGTTGGAGACCCCTGGTGCAAATCTAGCAAACAAGCATGGCCCTTTCCTCTGCAGGGAGCAAAATGTCTTTTGGGGAGAAAGGAAAACTTCCACTTTTGAGTTTCTTGGATTTTACCCAAAGCAAAAGAGGGTTTCTCGCCAAAAGCAGACGTAACTCCAAACACCAGATTTGGCCCAAACTCTTTGGCTCAGAAACATGCAAAAAGTTTTAATTCTGCATACGGTCCAGAAGGGTCTCAATCTGACTTTGTTAGTGGATGTGCAAGTACAACACACCCACCTACGCACATCCCTTATTGGTAAAGATTCCAGGGGGGCAAATTTTGGAGTTAACTTTTGGGACTCCCTTTGCACAAGTCCCATTCTTTGGTAAGCATTTTCCACATCCTTTCATTTAACCAAAAAAAAAAGAAGAGAGTCATTATAATGAGTAACAGTCTCTCTTCAGGACGTTCTCCTCCTCTGAAGGAAATAACATACTGCCCACCTGGGACCAAATTCTACATTTTGTACCATGAGCTCAGACTTGGTGATCTTCCCCAATTTTCTCAGCAACAGATTTATCTAAAAAGTTTGCTCTTAAATATTAACAACTCGGTACTTACATGTTACAGCTGAGCATCAACGCTAGCAGATTTTGCTCCCACACCAGGGAACATTTGATGCTTTGGGAGTGCTTTGAACCCGGATCAAGCCCGCTTGCTTCCAATCCAGGAAGCGAAGAATTATGCTCCCCTTTTCACCAAAGGGAAGGCGGGAATTCCATCGGAAGATGCTCAGCATAGCTGGGAGGGGAGTGGTGGCTCAGAGGATCACCCCAGCCGGAGTTGTAAGAAAATCACAGCATCTCCCAGGAATTTTGGATCAGGGTGAATCCAATTTCTTGGGCCTGCTCTCCATGAGCAGAGGCACCGCCTTGTTCCATAGAATCTGAAGGCCACAGGACCCCTCAGAAGACACTTTCCCCAACGTGGCCCCTTTAAGATGGGTGGACTTCAACTCCTAGAATTCACCCTGCTTGAGGAGAATGTCACTTTCCCAATGCTCCCATCCTAACAAGAGAGAGAGGGCTCACGGGAAACAGATCAACCTCAAGAGGGACCTTGGAGTCCTACTGGGCAACCGTTTAAATAGGAGCCAGCCGTGTGCAGCAGCTGCCCAAAAAGCCAACACAGTTCTAGGCTGCATCAACAGAGGGAGAGAATCAAGATCACAAGATACCACTTTATAAGGCCACACTTGGAATATTGCATTCAGTTTTGGTCGCCACGATGTAGAAAAGATGTGGAGACTCTGGAAAGAGGGCAGAGAAGATCAACAAAGAGGATGAGGGGGCTGGAGACTAAAACAAATGAAGAACGGTTGCAGGAACTGGGTAGGTCTAGTTTAATGAAAAGAAGCAATGGGTGGAAACTAACCAAGGAGAGAAGCAACTTAAAACTAAGGAGAAATTTCTTGACAGTGAGAACAATGAATCAGTGGAACAGAAGTTGCCTCCAGAAGTTGTGAATGCTCCAACACTGGATGTTTTTAAGATGTTGGATAATCATTTGTCTGAAATGGTGCAGGGTTTCCTGTCTAGGCAGGGGGTTGGACTAGAAGACCTCCATGGAGGGGCCAATTCTGTTATTCTGTTCTGTTCTGTTCTGTTCTAAGAGCATCCAGATTGAATGAGCCAAGAGACCTGCCTGGTCCATCCTCAGCCCCATTTCCTCGCAGCGGGCAATCAGCTGCCCAAGGAAGGTCGCGAGAAGGTCCACCGAGGCAGGCAGGATGAGGCCTTCTCTGTGTGTGTGTGTGTGTGTCAGGTCAAGCCATTATTTCCACCTTGCTTCAGCATTTTCAAAGCTCAAAAAAAAAAAGAAAAAAGGAAGGCACTCTTTCAGCCAGAAAATTAAGCAGCTGCCTTGAAAATCAAGATGAAAATCACTGCTGCTTTCCTTCCCCTGGAAAGAGAAGACTAAGTAAATATTTCATGCCACTTCCCTACGATGCACAGAAGGGAAGGAGTTGCAGGAGGTTTGCAAAGCCTTTTCTCAAGAGACAATTCACCCTGACCCAAACGGAGAAAGAGAAGGAAAACCCTCTTTCCCCCCCAAAGGTTACGTCCATACCCACAGGCTGATTGAACCCCAGACAACATGGGGGTAGGCTGAGTTCTGAAATTATGGCCTGGGAGATGTGGCCATCTAGAAAGCAGCTCAGTCACTGGAGATTGGAAGGAGCCTTTTCTTAACCAGGTCTGACGGCTGAAGCTGACCCCGGCTGCTACGGAAGATTTCCAGATGCTGAGGCTGCAGAACAGGCCCTGTGAGAGAGCATTGGGTAGGTCCCAAACATGGCCACTTTAAGACTTCTGGACTTCAACTCCCAGAATTCTCCAGCCAGCTCTGCTTGTAGATTTCAACCAGCTCTGCTGGCTGGAGAATTCTGGGAATTGAAGTCCAGAAGTCTTAAAGTGGCCAAGTTGGAAGCCCTCTGGTGTAGATAGTGCAAGGGGAGACCCAAAATATTCCCGTGAAGCATGGTGGGGCTCCGCCTGATCAGAGCAACGTCACTCAACCGTAGCCACTTGAAGGTGGGTGGATTGCAACTCCCAGCTTAGCTGGCTGGGGAATTCTGGGAGTTGAAATCCACCCATCTTCAAGGTTGAGAAACACCGTATTAAACCACGGGTAATCCATCATATCCCAGTTACCAACTTCCTAACCACGCCAACGTATCCTACGCTTTCCTTTTCCTTCTATTTCCTTGCAAAGATAATATAAAAGCCTCCCCCCGCCTCCGCAAAGACAATCCTAGATTTTCTTTTGCTTTTGTTCCAGTTGAAACAGAGAAAGCAAAATGGGGAGTGGGGGAACAGAACGCATAACATATCACAGTCATTATGGTTACTGCAGGCAAACAAATCAATTACATTTCGGGTGTGTTTTCTGGAGTGGGAATATTTCAACTAATAAAGGGAAACAGCTTGGGTTTTGCATCCCCCCCCCCCAAAAAAAAATCTGTTAGAGTTTCAAAAAGTATATTTGTGTAGGCTCCAGCAGGGTGGGGAGAAAACAACACAACGACCAAAATAGTGATTTATTTTACAAAAGCTTGCTGGGCGTTTTGATCCGCTTCCTTGGACCTTTTGTGAAAAAACGACATGCTTGTTTAAGGAACTACAGAAGAAACTGCTACAGACGTCTAACAAATATTTATTCTTTGCCCAGAATGAGGACTGGGAGACAGTGGACAGAGGTGGTCCTTCTCCATCTGGAGGCTTCATGAAAACGGAAAACGGAGAATGAGACCTGGCAGAGAACTTAGAAAGAACCCAGAAAGTCTCTGCTGGGCTCAACTGGGGTTCGGTGGGCATCCTGAGGTGCTGCCTTCCTTTTGACTCAACCTATCACTGGGGAAGTCAGCTGAGCAAAGGCATGGAAGTAGCTTCGAGCCAAGGATTTCCCATCTAGCTCAGAGGGTGAAATTTCAGCAGGAATGTAGACCCATTCGGGCACCTGGCGACAGGATGGCAACCCCACAATTAATCTCCGTGGGAATGAAAGGATGCCAGAGGGCAGCCGGTGGGACCTGTTCCTCCAGCCCCCACCCCCCCAAGCCCAGATGTGCAGGAGCAACTGTTCTGCCCTGAAATTCTGCTTCCTGGTTAGGCAACACGAATAAGGGAAAATTCTTAAGTTTCTCTCACGGTTTTGTGGCCGGGAGTTTTGCAGCAAGACGGATCAATTTGAAATGGAGAATGAGTGAAGACCCTAACCGTGCAATTCAACTGCCTCCTATCCATGTTTGGGGGTTCCGAGTCTCGTGAAGAAATGAACAAAGCCGAGCCTTGGTCCCCTTTTGACACCCCAAGGCTACATTCGAGTGAAACACTTAACCACAAAAGAGACAGCTGTATTTTGACCTAGTTAACCATGGTGGATCAGACTGTTCTGCAAGGCACAGAGATGGAGCTCTGGCAATAAATCATGGCTTAGTCCCAGGGTGGGCAACCTTAAACACTCAAAGAGCCACAAAGGCCTTAACTGGAAGCCGCCCCCTCCCCCCGGTTCAATTCTGGAGCTGAACAGAAGTCCGGTTCCCCCACCATAGAGTCTCCTCCTAGCGTGGCATCCTTTTTCCTCTACCTGTCCTAACCGAAAGCCCTGTCAATTGTGGAGCCAGCCGGCGACAGGGAGCCACAGCAGAAGGATGAAAGAGCCGCATGTGGCCTTATGTGCTTATCCAGCTCTGGATTGTTTTATCAATTACATGCACACACGAACACCACACCCCCTGCAGCCTTTTTCTCAAGAGGGAAACTGATGCAAGCAAAGGGAAGAGCCTCTATTTGGGCCACCATCCACTCTGCCTCACCTAAATTTAGCTGTGATCTAAATGAGCTTCCACCCTTTCAGGACCCCAAAGGAACCAAATCCCTCCCTCCCTGGGCTCTCTGGAATCACCCGGACACGTTGGGATCTCTCTCTCTCACACACACACCCTAATTCTGCCTACTTCCCCCATAATTCAGGAGATTTAGGAGAGAGAACAGGGTCTTGTCTCTGAACAGAAAGCTGTACTCCCTCTGCCCCACCTCCAGCCTCCGTCCAAGCCCACGGTAGCCCCAGAGCTGGCCCTCTTCCTGCTAAAAAGCTGGCTTCCTTCTGGTCCAGTTGAGGAGGCAAAAGCTGCTGGCACGTGTGGGAAGGGCCATCGTGTGCCTGAGACAGCAAAGAGCCAACCAGGAACTGGCAAGCCCTCTCCTCCAACAGCTGGCACACTGCAGGACAGACAAGGGGAAACCAGCCAGCAGGAGGCACCGAACGGCTGGCACTCATGGGGCATCCCATGGGAAGCCACTTCCAGTAAGCAAGTGGATTGCCCAGAGGGCTTATAATGGATCAAGATGAGCTCATTGACAACCCCTGCTTATTACACAAGAAACCCCAGCTTCCTTCAGAAGGGCTTTTTGCAGGCTCAGCCGTAACCCCAAGTGTTCAAAGGGGGCTGCCCCCCCACCCAGCAGCTGCATTTGAAGCAGAGGAGGAGGGGATCCACAGGAGGAAAAGGGAGAGGCAGAGAGTGGAGGCAGGCAGCTCCTCTGCTCTTCCCTATCACAACAACAACAACAACAACAACAACAACTGCAGCCCTAAAGATGCTCCCTCTTGTGTCTCCTTTGATCACTGTCCCCCTCCAACCGGGGATGCCAGCATTCATGCACAGCAGTGTCTGCAACTTAACAGCACTTTGTGGCACACCTGAAATTAACCATTGGATGTGAAATCCCCAAAAGATCTCAGGGGATTTTAGCGGGAGGGTAATCAAGCAACGGCCCTCCAAACCGTCTGGTGAAACACCACATTCGACTTGAGTACCTTCCACTGAAAACCAGTTTCTGCTCAACGGAACTGAACTGGATGCCCCAAAGCCCCAACTCTGACCCGAATGGACGGGAGACCACCAGGTTTAACTCTGCACCTCGTTTATCGTTCCATGGAAAGTCCCGCAGAACACGTGTCAAAGTTACGAGAGCAAGGGGGGAGTTTATGGTTTGGAGAAGAATCTGGCACGAGGCCTTCGCGCAAAAACCGAGAGGAGGAGGAGGAGGACACCCCCGCCACAAGGAAAACTTGGACGGGCGTCAAAACCTTGGAACATCGCTCCAAAAACGCAATAAAAACTACGAAGCGTCTTCCCAGGAGGCCCAGAAGACAAATGCAATTTCCAAAACGTGCCGCAGCCGAGGACAAGTTACAGCCATCGACTCTTGAAATGTGATAATTACTCCTGCTAAACCGAAGCCAGAGAGCAGAACGTTAACTCCAAATCCGTCTCGTGGGAATAATGAGTTTGCAGTGGGAAAGGGCCCGGAACGGAGCAGAGGCAACGGAGGTGAGGCAACGTCTTGATCGGGCTCAAGGCTGGCTGCCTTCCACCAACCAGACCCACCCTTGGACGGGCAGGGATGGGGGTCGAGCCAAGCCAAGAGCCTCCAAGAGCAACACCAGAGAAGGACTGTGGGCACAAGATGATGGATCAGGCAGATTGGTCTAAGACAGAGGTCTTCAAACCTGGCAACTTGAAGCCAGCTCTGCTGGCTAGAGAATTCTGGGAGTTGAAGTCCACAAGTCTTAAAGTGGCTGAGTTTGAAGACCTCTGATCTAAGTGAAGAGATTGCAGAGGAAGGGATTACAAGAGAGTCAGTTATGCTGGCTGGGGAATTCTGGGAGTTGAAGTCCACGAGTCTTAAAGTGGCCAAGTTTGAAGACCTCTGATCTAAGTGGAGAGATTGCAGAGGAAGGGATGACAAGAGAGTCAGTTATGCTGGCTGGAGAATTCTGGGAGTTGAAGTCCACAAGTCTTAAAGTGGCCGAGTTTGAAGACCTCTGATCTAAGTGGAGAGATTGAAGAGGAAGGGATGACAAGAGAGTTCCTGCAATCATGGCCCTCCAAGATCCAAGTTCCCTGCAACCCCCCCCTTGAATCGGGATGCTGCCCCCTCCCCACAATCTTTCTTCTGTGGCTGAGGGACACCAATCTTCAGCTTATCTACTGATCAGATCAGCGACCTCCAGACTTTCAAAGGGAAAACTTCAAAGCTTGAAAAGAAAGCAGAAGGGGAGAAGGAAGACCCACGAGACCCCGGAGGCACCAGGAATGGAGAGGTGGGGGGTTGTTTTTAATTATTTTGGTGCCTTTGTGTTGCTTTCACCTTAACTAGTATTAAAAAAAAAAAAAGAATCCTGCAGAACAGATTGCCTTCTTCATTACAGACACTCTTCAGCTCAAATCCATGAAATGTAAGTTAAATTAGAAGGGAGATTTTTGTCGTTTGCTCAATAGGCCATACAGGTCTTGTGCAGTATTTCTGGCACTCCCCCCCACAAAAAAAAACCCACCTTCTCTCTAAACCACCTTCTCAATTGCTTGCTTAGCAGGATGGCATTTTCAGTGGCCGTGGCATTTTCCCTCCTCGATCTCGCAGCACCTACCTCTGGAGCCCTGGAATCTCCTCCAAAAGGAGCAAAGTAACTCAGCACCATCTCAGAGGTCGGTGCATCCCTTCCGAAGATCACCAGGCCATCGGAGGGGGTCAGTCCATGCCGCAATCTTTGCCAGCGGCCTTCCTGAACTACACCAACCAAGAGGTCGTGTCTGCAGGACGCCCAGCCATCTCTTTCCTGGAGTTCCTATCCCCCGCTCAAAGCATCTTCTCTCCGGCTGCTCTGGGGCTGCAAAGGGAGCCTCTTTTTTTAGTGTCGGGGGGATTTCAGACCTGCTTCGGCAAAAGTAGATTTCGCTGTGACAATACAGGGCAAGGCGGGGAGGTTTCAGGTTGCAGGGCTATTAATGTCTGCTCAGCAATGCAGGAACTCGGAACGGCTCTTGTGTAGAACACGCAACTGCGAGGGGGAGGGGGAGAAGCAGCCCTCCCAGAATATCTAGACCCCCCCCCCAGACCTCTTGCACGCACATGTGGTCCCATGGACACAGCCTGAACCACAAGCCGTTTCCTTTTGAGCCTTTGGTAGCCCAGATTATTGATTCAAAGGTCCCGCAAAACTGGCTTGGAAGATAAACTGGCTTGGAAGATCGTCTGTTTCTTCTGCGAAGGACCTGCAACTTGCAACCAAGTTCTTTGGTTAAGAAGTGCCCTTAATACCCCTTGCCGGCTTCCAGGGCCTGGCACTTGGGCGGCACCATCTCCTCTTCTCCCAGCTGCCCCTGTGGCCTTCCCTCCACGGTTCCTTTACTGCTGGAGTGCCTTGTGGGCAAGGAGAGGCGCCGTGCTTGATCACCCAGAATTCGATTCCAGAGCAACTCAAGGCCAATTTTCGAACGACGAGGCATCAGAAGAACTTGACTGCAGCTGGAAATAAACTTGGGTGGAGACGGCCAAGAATAAACCGGCTTCTGCTCAGCATCAGAAGGCACCGGGGATCCGAATTCTGCCTGGCGCGGCTTCTGCCAACGGATTCTCGACATTGCAGCTGCCCAAATTGGGAAAGAGACCCCCCTCGAGTAGGAATAGACGCAAGGCACCCACTGGCTCTCTTCCTGCATCCAGCGCTGGCATGTGGGAACACGCTGGCGTGATTCCCCACCGGAGCACTTGGGCCCACGACTCCGCAGGCTGGGTCACAATACAACTCGGAGGAAACTCCCTTTGGGGGAGGAGGCTTCAGGCAAAGATTCCGTTCAGTTGTTTCGGCTGAATACTTGAAAATAACACACTTCCATGAACTTGCACCAAGGATTCCTGCAGTTGTGTGTGATAGGAGTTCAAAAGCAGAAAGCCGATTTTGAGAAGGCCACGTAGACGGTTCTTTCCTGGGCTGGAGAACGGATTGGCTCTGGTGCTGGTGGAAAAGCCCCGGAGAAGATAAGTCCTCTGCCTTGGATCTCCCATGTGGCCACTGCCCTCCCCCTACTAGCCACGTTTCTCCAGCAATCTGTAGCCACTCTCCACCAATACAGGACTCTGGAGTGGAAATGAGCCCCCGAGGGCTGCGTCAGAAGCAGAAGAAGGCTGGCAGGAGATGGCAAAAGCCCGTGGGGTCCTTTGGCAAGGAAAACGGAGAAGAAAGAAGCCAACAAGCTAAAGATCAATAAAGCCAGGAAGCTGGAGAGGGGACTGGAGGTCCGACCAGCCCAAGGGAGACCGGTTGGCAATTCAACCAAAGGGAGCAGCAGGCAATTCACTCATTAACAGGAAGGTGGGGGAAAAACCTCTCTCAGCGTCTCCCTTGAAGAAAAAATTTGGCTGGGCTTATTGAAAATTATTATTATAATTTTATAATTATATTTAATTAATAAATAATTAATATAATTATTTAAATATAATTATATTTTATAATTATATTTAAATATTATTATTATTATTATTATTATTATTACTATTTTTTTATTTTAACTGAACAAAAACACAAAAAAAGAATCATCCTTCATTACATCTTGTAGAAAGCGTGTCGATTGGTTACAGATAACTTTCATGCATTTCTTCCACAGTCATTACTTATAGTTCATATTAGATTATACACTTTAAGTCAAAAATCTTTGTATATCTTACTATCAATGTACCACAATTTTCATTTGACTACAATTATTTGAACATGCTTTTATCTCAAATCATTCATACTTAAAGACACGTCTCCCTCCTTCAATTAGCAAGAACTTTGAGCCAAGTTGCAGGAACCTCCTGCTCTTGAGCAGGTTCTTCTCCACCGGCTTCGATCTGCTAATTCTGAATTTTGAAAAAAAAAAAGAATACTTTGGCCGGGCTTATTGAAAATTATATTGCTTAAGACGCAGAGCCCATCAGTCTGGCAACTTCACACATTCAACAGCCCTGCAAACGGAACAGGGCAAAGAGGCTAACACCCTCCTGGGCGACTCTTGACGAGGAACGAGGGGGCAGCTTTTTAATTGCTGGTTGGAGAGGATGCTGCATCAGCCACGACGAAGGAAGGTGGAATAGCAGTTAGCAGTTAGACTTATATACCGCTTCCTAGGGCTTTCAGCCCTCTCTAAGCGGTTTACAGAGTCAGCATATCGCCCCCTACAATCCGGGTCCTCATTTCACCCACCTCGGAAGGATGGAAGGCTGAGTCAACCTTGAGCCAGTGAGATTTGAACCGCTGAACTGCTGAACTGCTGAACTAGCA
This sequence comes from Thamnophis sirtalis, assembly GCF_051295495.1. Classification (NCBI taxonomy): domain Eukaryota; kingdom Metazoa; phylum Chordata; class Lepidosauria; order Squamata; family Natricidae; genus Thamnophis; species Thamnophis sirtalis. The sequence continues at coordinate 783,383 of NW_028261382.1, forward strand.
GTCAGCTGAAGTGGCCTGCAGTACTGCACTCTACCCACTGCGCCACCTCGGCACCACTACTAAGAAGTGCAAGAAAACATCGCCCCATAGTAGAGAAGCGCTCGACAGTCAGCGCAGAAGAGCCATGCTCAGGTGTCACCTTGTTGAATAACAAAGTCAAAATGGGACTCCCAACTCCCCCACCCCCCAAAACTCTGCCATGAAATCTCTGCCCCCCCCCTCTCCCACTCCCGATGCTGCCTTTCCCTGTTCCTGGGAAACGTTCCTCATTGTGCTCTTATTTCTCCTGGCAATGGAAAGCCCCCCCCCCCCCCCCCGCTCTGCCCCCATCCAAGCCTCTGCTGGCATCCAGATGAACGTGGAATGGAATGTCCCCATGAAGAATCGGCCTCATCCCGGCCAGCTGCTGGGACCAGAGGGGACCCAACTCTGCACAAGCGGGCCATTGTTGACTTAAGGACCACGCCGAGGATGCGTATTGCCATGCCTTGAGCAGCCCATGTGTGGCTTTCCGGAATGCCAACAATGTTATCTTTCTTTCCATTTCCATAACGCTCCCATCCATGTGTCAAAGACATGGCTTTGTGCATTGTGCGCCTTTAGAAAAGCCATTGAACAAGGGAGTAAGAGGCAGGTTTCTCGCGAAAAGTAGCAGACTTAATCTAAGCCAGTGTTTCTCAACCTTGGCCAACTTGAAGTCCGGTGGACTTCAACTCCCAGAATGCCCCAGCCAGCACAGCTGTGCTGGCTGGGGCATTCTGGGAGTTGAAGTCCACCAGACTTCAAGCTGGCCAAGGTTGAGAAACACTGATCTAAGCCGTCCTCAGCTGGGACCCTCCAGGCTTGTGGGGTCTGCCTGCCCATCATCCCAGCCAATCCAGTTATGACACAAAGAACGATTACTAGAATAATTTGGTAGTCATTTAAATAATTCAATACGGGGGAAGGGTATGACTTTGTTTTTACCTCCCTTTAAGGTCAGGACAAATTTGAACTTGAAGCGGAGAACTGTGCCATGAGTATGCCCACCACACTCTTATGCTGGTCAATCGCAGTGGGAGAGGCCATCCTGGAACTCAAGAAACAGGACGCAAAATAAGGCAAAGCGTGAACTGTTCAGTGCTTTCCAGGTTTGGTTATTGTCTTGCCGATGTTTCTTTACCAAACTCGCTAACATCTCGAGTGCATCCGTCCTAGTCGGGTAACGAAACATCGGCCAGCAAACCCCCAAGCTCTGAGAGCACCAAGGACGCCACAGTTCGACCTTGAGCCGCAGATGTTCTCCTCTGCTGAAAATAAGCTGAAATTAAATAAAAGCCCTCCTTAAATATCAGCAAACATGGAGCAATATGGATCTTGCCCCGCGTTCAACGGGAGCCCCACATTGTTCGCTTATAAGGTAGCCACCCGACAGCCAGCAACATTTCAGCGGAGCAATCAAGTGGACCGAAAAATATGAATAGCTCTTTTCTTTGATGGAAGACGAACTGAACATTTCAGTTCCAAAAACGCCGACGGAGGAGGGCTTTGTTTCCCCCCCCCGCACACTCTTTGAACGTGCTCCCCTCTCTGCAACAACAGTTCCCTCCATAAAAGGCAATCTTGCTTAAGCAGCCTTGTCTTTGCTTTAAGAATAAGTTTAACAAGCTTCTGTAGGCCCATTGTGTATGTTAGCTGGTGACCCCAAACAGAGTCTCAGCCACAGAGCTCAGAGGGATGAAGAATGAAGCTCGCAAGAGGCCTCTGCAGCTTGGAGGCAATAAAACAGCCCCCTATTTACACCTCCACCCCCATTGTCACATAACCAATCTCTGCTCCTTGAGACAAGATGCTCTGAGCTGATTGAAAACAAGGTGCTAAAAATGACAACTGCCCCAGAAGGAGCACATCCGATGGTCAACCTACATTCAATGTCCAGTTGGACAGGAGAGGGCTGGATTTAGCCAATCTGGGTGGAGAGTCTCTATAAACTCATTTTAAGCTCCAAGAAAGAAAGACAGGCCAAACAGAAAACCAGGTCCAAATCCTCCTAAGTGTACGGAGAGACAGACGTGGATGAATCTGGATCTTGTCTTATTAAAAATTGGATCATATATTACACTCAAGCCAAACCTCAACTGTTTATAGTTTCGGTGTAGCATTCTACATGAATTCGGCAGCTAGAATCTGTCAATCGTGGTTTAGTACAGAGGTTTTCAAACTTGGCAACTTTAAGACTCGCGGACCTCAACTCCCAGAATTCTCCAGCCAGCTGGCTGGAGAATTCTGGGAGTTGAAGTCCACGAGTCTTAAAGTTGCCAAGTTTGTGGGCAGCCTGCTTGAGTATGGTATACCACCTGAGGGTGCGCCACTACACAGCCATCAGAGAAGATGACAAGTGAAGAACAACCTCGCGAGGGGAAGGCAGAAGTGGAGATCTTCCACTTCCACCTAAGGAGGTCTTCTTGATGATGGACCTTTCATCTCCCCGATTCCTCGGGGTGGGGAGTGGGGCTGAGGCTTCCTTGGCACAACCAGACTGGTCTCCTGGCCAGAGTGAATCCCTCAACCACAAGTGCTCGGGGGTGGGGGTGTCATTCCCCCCCCATCTTAAGCTGCTCCGAGGAAGCGCAGCTGCCTCCCACATCAGGCGCATGAAATCCATCCTCAACGGCCATCAGCTTCCCGAGTCCCCAGAAGGCCTGTGAAGCTCAGCACCTGTTGAAGCTCAGCTAAAGTGAATTTCCCAAGGCTTGTGGCCTCTGTTTGCCTCACTGGCCAAAGAGGGGGTCACATTCCCTCTCTGGGTTTCGATTTGGGATGGCCTTCCCCAGTTGTGTTGCATCTGGAACGCCCTCATCCTGCCTGGTGGAGGGACTACCGTCCCAACCCTTCGCATTAAAGTTGGGCTCACTAGCCATGGTTTGGGCTAGCACAAAGCTCACAAAACTCACAGCAGGGCTGAGAATTAGCAGCCGCTGCTATAAATGTTGCCTGGGGATTTGCACACACACAACGGACCAAATGCCTGTGAACTTTCCCATCTGTGTCCCACATGGGTGAGTGTGAGAGAGGGATGAACTCAGGGTCTGGGCTGCCTGCCCTCCCCCCCCCCCTTGTCACAACCCCTGATCTTAATGTTTCAGATTGGCAGACGGAGAGGAGAGCCAGTCAGATGGCAAAGTGGATTAGAACATCTTATCTGCATGGAGAGAAATCTCATGGCTCCGGGGGGGGGGGGGGAAGGGGGGGGCATTTCTCTTTGCAGGCTCCATTGTGCAAGAAAGGAGGGAAAGGAGGTGGGGTAAGGAAAGGTAGCTCTGTTTTCAGACTGAAGGAGCTTCTCTGGGTGCAAATCAGAGGGACTTTAAACAAGGCTGAGCAGGTGAGCTTCTGGGTACTTCTTTCAGCTGGGCTGCTGGCTTCCAGATGTTGCATTAGCCAGTGAGGCCACAACTCCAGTGCCAGTTGATGTGGAGTTTGCATTGGCCAGCGCAGGAATTCAACCATCCTGATGGTTTACGGCAGAGGTCTTCAAACATGGCCACTTTAAGACTTGTGGACTTCAACTCCAGCTATGCTGGCTGGAAAATTCTGGGAGCTGAAATCCACAAGTCTTAAAAGTGGCCAAATTTGGGGGGGGGGGGCTGGTTTATGGTGTGTCCCCACAAGTTGTATTGTCTGTATCTCTCCAATGACAGTTGGTTCCCCAAACTATGATTAAGAAGAGCCTCAATTGAGATAATTGGGGAACTGAGTCACAGCCTCTACGGTATCCTGTTTTTCTGAAAACAAGATAACCCCGGATAATAAGCCCAATTGGGCTTTTGAGTTCATGCACTAAAATAAACCCTCCCTGGATAATAAGCCCCCCCATGAAAATATTGCAACACAGCAGCATCCATGAGGTGACCACGCTGGCCGCTTCCTGCACCTCAAAATTAATAAGACCTCCCCAAAAATAAGGCCAAGCGCTTATTCCGGGGGTCAAAAGAAAATAAGACCCTGTCTTATTTTTATTTTTTATTTTTAAACAAACAAAACGAACAACATAAAGCCATCTTCATTTGCAGTGTGTCGGTTGGTGACAAGGTTTCTGTGCATCCCTTCCATAGTCATCACAGTTCATATATAGTCACCAATTATCCAAACAATAACATTTATATGCATTGTTATTATTATGCCTCATTTATTTGACGATCACCCTTATTCTTCATTTTCCACAAAATATATCAAATAGCAATAGCAATAGCAGTAGACTTATATACCGCTTCATAGGGCTTTCAGCCCTCTCTAAGCGGCTTACAGAGTCAACATATTGCCCCCAACAATCTGGGTCCTCATTTTACCCACCTCGGAAGGATGGAAGGCTGAGTCAACCCTGAGCCGGTGAGATTTGAACCGCTGAACTGCTGATCTAGCAGTAGCCTGCAGTGCTGCATTTAACCACTGTGCCACCTTGGCTCTAATATTGGGATCGTGGCCCGACAAAACCGCGCTCGTCAAAACAGCGGTGACAAATAAGTGCCGACAAGTACGTGTCATCATTAGCGCGCCCACATTACCGCGTCGATATCAGCGCGACGACGAAAGCGCGAAGGAAGAAAGGTTTTTGTATTTTGAATGTTTTGAAACAGTGAAATGTAAATAAAAGTTAGGGTTAGGTTTAGGATTAGGTTTAGTGTGGCATTTTGCTGATCGCTTGGGAAGGCGCGGATTTGCCCTCCGTGCTAATGTCGGCGCGGATAAGGGCTTCGCGGTATTGTCGGTGAACCTATTGGGATTATCCACACCATAACAATTTAGTATTACCATCTCTAGTATTTCCAGTAGTAAGATATTTTTATATTATATTCTATATCATTCAATAGTTCTTATATTTAAGACATTCTCTAGAAACTTTCATTACCATGTTTTTTATCTAACCACGAATAAAATAAATCCCAAATCCTATAAAATTGTTTGTTTTCTTGTTCTCTAACTTCAAATGTCAATTTACTTATTTCAGCACATTCCATTGTTTTTTAAAGACTCTGACTTATTTTTGAGGAAACACGGAACTAGTGTGCTCACCAGCTATTCTTGCTACCTGGGTCTTCTTTCCTAGTCAACTGAATTTGGAGGGGGGGGGCTCATTTTGGCAAACCTGCCCCCCTTCCAATATGGCAGCTGGTTTCCAAGGGGAATTTCTGTGGATGGGAAACGGGTGGGGGGGTGGGATTAAAACCCGGTTCGTTTCAGTTGCTGGGAAGGATCCTGATAAAGACTCTTTTAAAAAAAGGCCCCACCCTTCAAGCAGACCCGGGAGAGGCCTTCTCCTCCTGCAGGGGTGGAGAGGAGAAGGCAGAGCAACCCCCGGGAGCGTGTGTGGCCTCCAAAGAAGATAAGTAAATCAGATTCAAGGCAAATATATGTGACTGTTTGGAGGATTTTTCCTTCTCTGCATTCAAACAATTTAAAACAGAGCCTGGAGCTGCTCCAGCTGCTTTCATGTAATCACCTCCAGATGTCCTGGACGGCACAGCATGGGCCAGGCAGGCTGGGGATGTTGGGAAGTGTAGTCTCAAACACTTGGAGGGCAGGAATGGCCATGTTAGATTAGTATAAACTGGGTTAAAGTTGAGCTAACCGAGGAGAGCTAGCAAAGACTCTAGGAATCTGAACTCCAAAATCTGCTACCTCAAGGCAGCATTTAGAGGCCCCCCACTTGAATTGAAAATCAACCTTCTGGGGCCACGAAGCCTTTCTGGATCTGTCGGAATAAAGTTGCAGAAGTCTCCTGAGAGAAGGGCTGGTTTGGGAGGCAACTCAACGGGCAACTGTGTCTCCTGGGTGGTTGGAGCTTCACATTCTGAAAAACTGGGCTTTCCACCTGAAACGATGGCTTCCAAATCTGGGCAGGTGGGCAAAATAACCCTCTGGCCCCGTCTGCAGAATTGGAGAAGGGAGGACAGGCAGGGCATTTAAAGAGGCCATGGGTGCCTGCGTGCCCATGTGGCTGAAGGACACGAGAGTGGAGTCCTTCCCCCGAGGAGACCATCCATGCCACCTGCGGGGACAAGGCGGCACTTCTGAAGCACCCACCCACCCACCCCTGGCTTCTTGCACAGATTTTGCCCTCGTGCCCAGCGGAACCAACCCAGGCTGAGGTGCCAAGCAGACCCCAAAGGAGAAAACGCTTGCCCACCCAGATGAGTGGAGGTGCTTTGTCTTCTAATTACAACCCACCAGGCTATTCAGGAGCTAATTATTCTTACAAAAACATGACAACATGTGTATGAAAAGGGCAATTACGAGGGGACAAACCCTGCCGCTCTATGGGTTCCCAAGGGGAAGGCCAAACCCCAGGGAGGCTCCAGCCTCCCTCATCTCCCTCCCCATAATTAAGAGGCCACAATTTCCCCAGCAGCCACCAAATTACAAGTGGGAGGCTGGAGCTTGATTGCAGATTGCAACGTGGGGGGTTCCCTAGCAGTCCACGGGGGTGGGGGGGGAAGAGAAGAGCGTGGGGGGGCAGGAGGGCGGGATGGAGTTGGTAGGGATTAAGCCCCCCCCCCCCCCGGAAAAACAAAAGCTGTTTGCTTTTCAAGCAGTTTAAAGGGGAAATATTTATCAACACGCCTCCCCCAGCAGCAACAGCTCAAGGTCAATGTGGTGAGGAGGGGAGGGCAGCTTCTCCAGACCCTCAAAAAAGTAATTCTCAAAGCTAAAGGGCATTTTGGGAAGTGCCTGGAGGTCGCCCCCCAATTCAGGGATCAGCCAAGGGGAGGGGGGGGGAGAACATGAGGATCCCATCAGCAATTCCTCCACCCCTCAAAGGTTTGATCCAGATAGGGAAGTCAGCTGGTTTTGCTGAAGGATGCTCCTCAAGACTTTCCCAATCTATTTTCTCCCCAAGATTTGGTCAAAGAAGTCAGCTGAGGTGGTGGGATTTAAGCGCACCACACCCTGCCGATCTCCCTCCCCTGCTGGGATGCCCAGAATGGATAAAAACCAAGAAGCCCATTTCCAAAGGAAGCTCTTTGTCCTCAGGTGAACCTGCGCTGGGCTCCATCTTCCTACCGGAGACCAAAATAATTTCTAGGCCAAAAAAAGGCAGACTGGAGGGCTCCCCCCACCCCCGACCCACACACAAGGAGGGGAACCCACACCAGGAGGCCCCTGCCTAAAAGGAACCAGATTCAAGCAGATACGGAGGAACGGCTGCTTGAGACTTAATGGCCCAAGAAACCAACCATTTGCCCAATCTAACCTCCCTGCAGATGTGCTGGACTACAAGCCCCAGAGCAACCTGCAGCCGAGATGATGGGCTTGGAGTCCAAGACATCCGAAGTCCGGAAGATCGCCGAGAGCCTAATAAGGGGATCGGGGCCCTCGGTCATTTATAACTGGTGTGTGAAAATAGCTGTGATATGCAGGCCGACAACTGGCAGCGAAGAATGAGATAAAAATACACACCCGCAAGGCCCCCTTTGAGCTGCCAAAGGCCGGTTCAGGAGAGGCGCCTCCGTTAAAAGCTCCAGGTTGCAACGCAGCCCCGTTCCCACTGCCAAGCGGCGTCCGGCTGGATAGGGCAGCTCGGGGGCCCATTCCTGGTGCCAGGGCAGAAGGCCTGTCCAGCCCTCCCTGAAAGGCCAGTACACCCCCATTAGGAGAGGAGGGATGGGCAAAGCCCTGGGTTTGACCCCCAACTGGCAGAAACGAACCACCAAATGACTTCGCACAGGGGGTCAAATAGCAATAGCAATAGCCAATAGCAGTTTGACTTATCTACCGCTTCATAGAGCTTTCAGCCCTCTCTAAGCGGTTTACAGAGTCAGCATATTGCCCCCAACAACAATCCAGGTCCTCATTTTACCCACTTCGGAAGGATGGAAGGCTGAGTCAACCCTGAGCCGGTGAGATTTGAACAGCCGAACTGCAGAACTGCAGTCAAAGAGGAACCCCTGGGTTCTTTGGGTAACATGCCTGTCCATCTGCGGAAATGTCCAACTGTATTTCATCTCAAAGCCATCAATATTCCTGCGGGAAGACCAGCTCTGCCCTCCCCCCCCCCTCCCAGCCCAAGAAGGATGCTGGTGCTTGATTCACCATGCCAACCAGCCAGTTCATCTACTTCCCTGCACTCAGATGCATATTCATGCACTGGCTCAAAGCCTCCACTTAATTATCAGGCGTTATTTGATTAGGAGAGAAGCTGTCTTCTTGCGCAGGATAAATGAAAGGCAGCCTCTCCGGCTTCAGGTATGAGCTCAGCCGCTCTGGGCTGCAAGGCAGGGGGCAACCTGCACCCCACACCTCACAGTCCCTACCGAAGGCATCTACAGGCATGGGCAGAAGTGAAGTATGTGCACGCATCGGATTCACCAGCCCATCGGCCACGCTTCACAGCAGAAAAGCGCTGGGCCTGCGTTTGAAAGTCACATGGAAAACATTTGGGACATCATGTGCACCACAGCCCAAGCGTGTCTCCCAAAGAAAAATGGGCTGAGAATTTTGGAGCCTCTTCCACGAATTAATTTCTCTCTCTCTTTGGGGACAGAGAGTCCAGATCCAGCCATGAGGATCTGCCTTGGGGAGCCGCTATCGGAGGCAAAGCCTGCCCGCTAAACCAGTGTTTCCCAACCTTGGCAACTTGAAGATGTCCGGACTTCAACTCCCAGAATTCCCCAGCCAGCATTCGCTGGCTGGGGAATTCTGAGAGTTGAAGTCCGGACATCTTCAAGTTGCCAAGGTTGAAAAACACTGTCCTAACCACTGCTGGGGAATTCTGAGAGTTGAAGTCCGGACATCTTCAAGTTGCCAAGGTTGGGAAACACTGCGCTAAACCATCACGTGGGTTTGGGGGCATGATGCCCTGGGCAAATCCAAGTCTAAGCAAGGCATCATCGTGGCTTATCAGGCTGTGAGGACCAAGCCAATTAAGTCAAGACACAGTTAACAAGATGTGAACCGGATGTTCCCCAGGAACGATTAAAGGAAAATCCAGGATGCAGAAAGTGACTGGCAGCTGCCAAGTCTTGCAAGAGCTTCCCCCCCCACCCAACCCTCACCACAAAAGTCGCATCTTCACAGACACCATCAAGAGCTCAAGGAAAGTAGACAAGGCCAATGAGACACTCCGGGTGGATCTTCTGGGGTGCAGGAGGGCAGATGGGGAGGCTGAGCTATCAAGGACTATCTCCTGCAGAACCACCTGACCCCTTGGGGGGACTGAGTCAGATCTGCCTTTTTTTGGGGGGTGGGGGAGGAAAATGTCTTCAAGAGTCCCTGCTCCATCCTCAACAGAGATTCAACTTGAACTAACCACCCAATCAACACCCTCACACATCAACTCAACACAACCCCTTTAATCTAGCAACATCCCTCTTTCGAACCCCCTGAATGAACCCGAAGAATTCAAAACATGCAGAGGAACAAGAACAGACGTCCGGCTGGTTTGGCTGATCCTCCTGGTGCCAAGACCGTTTGCCCAGGATAATGAAGCCAGGCAGGCGGCCGAGCGCATGGAGAGCTCATCGAGGCAAAGAAAACGGCTTCCTCGACCCAAGGCTAACCCGGGTCGGAGCGCTCAGACGGGCCCATCGGGTGCAGAACAGCTACCACCTGCCAACCACTCAGCCGGCGTCGGGCACAGCCCCAGGTTTCCACCAGAGGAATGGCAGAAGATGTGCCCAGCGCTTTGCCACTCGAGGACTCTTCCTGATACGAGTTCAACACTGTGAGCTTCTAAACAAGGGGTTCATCAAAGGTCCCCAATTGCCCCAAGAGGACGGCCACACCACCCAAGGGCAGTGCAGGGGAGGGTCTATCCAGCCCCCTCCCCCAAAGCTGCCTAGCTCTTCCTGGTGCAGCCTCTCTCATTGGGGCACCCACCACTCCTTCCACACAGGGCAAGGCATGGGGGGGGGTTTGCATTATGTGCCCCCAGGAACACGGGAATCAGGAGAGCCCCCCCCCCCTGCACTGCAACCCCTCATAATTGAGCCTCCGGTCTTGTAAATCAGCCGCCTGCACTTCCATTCCCAGAACCCCACCGAGTCTGCTTAGGGCCCTCTGGGAGCCGAGGCGGGTGGGGCGGAGGGCAACTGCCCAGGGGACGGGCGCCAACACCCCAGGCTCCCCGGTGGGGCGGGCGACGGGCCGGTTGCCGCCCGAGGCCGCTCCAAGCCCCCCCCCAACACAGCCCCCCCTAAAAGGCTGCGTTCAGCGCTTCTCCCTCCGGCCATTTCCCAGCCTCTCCCTCCGGGGGACTCGGGGCTCCTCCGGGCTCCCACGCGGGAGGCATGGGGGGGGGCGTCCAGTCCTGGTCCCCAGCGGGGCGGAGGAGGGGCGTCCAGCCGGAAGGGCCCCCCTCGGGGCGGCTGAATCCTCCGCGCCCACCGGCAGCGTCCCGGGGAGCGAGCGGCGCTGCCCAGCAGGAACCCCCCCCGCCACGCCCGCGGGAGCGCGCGACGCCCGGCAGCCCGCGGAGAAGGCCGGCCCAGAGCCCGGCTGCCCCCCCCCGTCCCTCGGGACGGCTCCGGCCAGGCGCCTCTCGCCCGCCGCCCTCGCCTGCGCCCGCCCGCCCGCACACCGGACCGCCCGCCCGGCCAGCCGCGGGGATGCCGGCGCTGCTCGAGCAGGTGTCGCCCGGCGCAGCCTCAGCAGCCCCGCCGCCCGCCTCACCCCCGCCGCCCCCCCAGCGCAGCCCCGCCGCAGCCTTACCGGCTTAGTAGGGCGAACCGGGCGAGAGGCTTTCTGCGCCGCCGCCGCCGCCTCCTCCGCGGCCGGCTCGCGCGCCACTGGGAGCCGGCGCGCGGCGGCGGGCGGGCTTTGGGCAGGAGGCGGCGGCGACCCCCGGCCCAGGGAGGGCAGGAAGCGCGTCATCAGCCCGGGACCAACCGGCCGGCCAGCTGCCCCCCCCCCGCCGACCCCCGCCCACCCTCCGCAGGGAAGCCCCTCCGCCCGCCGCTGCGCCCAGGGGCTCCTGCGGGGCTGCTCCGGACCAGCGCGGCCCCGCCGCCCCCGGGCGCTCTGCGGAGGACGACGCGGGCAGCAGGGCGGGGGGCGATGGGGACCCTCCTTACCGGGCGGCGGCGGACACGGCTTCCCGACATCGGCGGCTCCCTGCGAAGCCTTCTCCGCGTCCGGCGGCGAGGCGGCAGCTGCGGCGAGGCGAGGCGGCCGCCCAGGGAGTCCGCGGCGCACAGAACCGGCGGCGCCTGGCAGGCTCGGCTGGAAGCAATTTGAGGGCCGGGGGAGGGGGGGGGTTGCCTTCCCGAGTGTCAAGGCGCTAGTCCGCTCTCACCGCGGGGGGGGGAGGCGCAGAGCGGAACTGGCCACGGTTAGTGGCGAGCAGGAGAGCCTGAGCGATGCGGCTCCATCTCGGGCGTGAGAAGAAGACCTCGGTCGCCCTTTAAGAGGCGCAAGAAGGAAGGCAGGAGGGCCAAAGCCTCCGCGCTCCTACACGGCCCTGGAGTAAGTCCGTCTCTGGGAAAGGCCATATTAAGCCCAGGCTCTTCTACGTCTGGAACCGCAGGCCTTCTGCTCGGTCCCGGGTGCTGGGTGAGAAAGCTGCCATTCCCTCCGCCAGATGCCTTTTCTCCAGGGAGAGGGTGGAAACATAAGGCCAGGCTGCCCCCTGCTGGCAGGTAAAGGAAGAGGCGCCGGGGTCCTGGTCAGGGGTTCCTCGCTCTCTGCTCAGCCCGCTTGAAGGACCCTGGAAGGGGGGAGCAGCCTGGAGCAGAGGCGCCTGGGGGCTGGAACCATGGCCGAAGCCCCCCTGCTCTCATCAGGACCACCGGCTTTTCTCCTGGAGGCCCGGTGGTTTTATTCACACATCAACTTCATTGACTTCAACTCCCAGATTTTTGGCCCAGAGGTTGGTAAACTCTGGTTTATGGTAAGAAATCCGCACTAACTGGTAGCTTCTTTTCCTAAGTGGCAGTTTAGAAAAAAATGGATGCCTTTTAATGCATTTGATTAGCTGGAAGAGTTGCGACCCGACCTGCCTCCTTCATCTGGGCTCCGTCCTCAAGAGAGCCAGCGGAGAAGACAGTGATGGAGAGGGTGCAAATATGGTGTCTGGAGAGCAGAAGAGCCAATAATCGTTTTTATAGCAGTAGCAATAGCAGTTAGACTTATATACTGCTTCATAGGGCTTTCAGCCCTCTCTAAGCAGTTTACAGAGTCAGCATATTGCCCCCAACAATCCGGGTCATTTTACCCACCTCGGAAGGATGGAAGGCTGAGTCAACCCTGAGCCAGTGAGATTTGAACCACTGAACTGCAGATAGCAGTCAGCTGAAATAGCAGTTAGACTTATATAGCGCTTCATAGGGCTTTCAGCCCTCTCTAAGCCATTTACAGAGTCAGCATATTGCCCCCAACAACAATCCGGGTCCTCGTTTCACCCACCTCGGAAGGATGGAAGGCTGAGCCGGTGAGATTAGAACCGCTGAACTGCAGATCACAGCCAGCTGAAGTGGCCTGCAGTACTGCACCCTAACCACTGCGCCACCTCGGCTCTTTTGGGGGTTGATGGTAAGACAAATTGATGTAAACATTTAACAATATAAAATAATGTTGGTTATGTAACAGTGGTTATTTGTTATGAAAGTGGAAAAATAAAAACACTTTTTTAAAAAGAGAGAGAGCGAGAGATGACAGTGTTTCAGCTACGGAGCCTCTGCAATGGCCAATGACCTCCACAGCCCTTTTGATCATGGCGCTTGACTTCCCTAAGAGCCCACGTGTTAAATACATTACAAAAGGTCCTGTGTGACTTTTGTGATTTTATAGACGTCCTACTATTTTCTTTTTAAAAATCTTTATTAAAAAAAAAACATTTATACATACAAAACAAAATGCAAAGGAAGAAAGCTGCGGTGGAATTGCCGGCCAGCATCGCACAAACCTTCCATGCTGGAAGGGCAGTTGAGGAAGCAGAGGGAGAACCAGCTGGGCTTTTGAGGGGCATCCAGTGGTCAGAAAAGGCCTTTGATATCTTTTACCTGTTTTAAGGCCGTGCTTGGTGAGGGGGTGGGCACAGCCGCCGTCTGGAAACCTTTGCAAATCAGACAGCAAAACAATGGGAGGTGAGGTGGGCCCTGGAGGAGACAGGATTTTTACTCACAAAGCACTTTTACATCCTTAAAGGCCTTTGCTTGTCCGGTCATAAACCTCTCTGGCCCTTCTAGCGAGTCAGAAAGGGCCCAGCTGCTGTTCTTGGCGCTGGAAAACTTTCGTCCAATGTAAATCGGGTAATAGATCCACCCACGATACTAGATCAAGTGCAGAAAATCCAAGCAAACTTTCCCGGTGCTGCACAGGATCCAGAACAGATATTCAGATCCGAACAATCTAGAGTAGGAACGTCCAACATTGCCCACTTTTAAGACCTGTGGACTTCAACTCCCAGAATCCCCCAGCCAGCCATGCAGATCTTGGCAGAGGTGGGCAACTATGGCCCTTTGAGGCTCTTGGGACTTCCAACTCTCGGACTTCCCGAGCCAGCATGGAGTTGAAACCCAGAAGTCGCAAAGGTTGCCCACCCCGATCCCACGGCATTTGAACGGGTAGCCTCGGAACTGATTTCAGAGAAAAGACTGCAGATCAGTGCCAGCGTGGGCATACACCTCTTTGTGGTGCCAACATCTGTAGGGTGGCCTTTTGTCCTGCAGTTTTATTTGAGTTCTCCTCTGCAGCTCCTGCTTGAGATTCACACCACTGTGCGCCTTTGAAGTGTTGGCAAGACAAATGGTGGCCGCGGCTGGCCTGGGCTGGACACACACACACACACACACACACACACACACACACACAGAATGCCGAGATCCTGCGGAGGAGCTGTGAAGGAGAGTCTCACAGTCCCCAAAGTGCATTTCCTGTCTGGGAGAGCTGCCAAAAACTAATTGGTTTCCCCAGCAAAGCCCATTATGATTAGTCTTGTTGTACCGCTAACTTTAATAAAGTTGGAACATCTGCTTCCAAGATGGCCAAGGAGGCCCCAGCGTTGCACACTCTTTGCACAAACCTCGCACATTCCGGTTGATCCTGTCGTGATGTGCAGGAGGGGGAAAAGATTCCGTTTACACAGACTGACATACTTTTATTTATCATTCAGGGAAAACGAATCAGATTCTCTTTCTAAAGGCCAGGAAGGATGCCATTCTCGGAAACCTTTCTTATTGCAATACCAACTTTATTTACGGAGGGGGCAAAACGGCTTGTGGTTTGGAGAAGGCCTGAACCTCAGGCCTGGAGCCTCGGGGGGGGGGGGTCTCTTCGGAAGATCCCTCCCTCCTCGGCTTTAGCTCCTCCAAGGCGATGGGAAAGTATTCCTGGTAGCCCAGCAGTGCAAGCTCATGTGTTTTATGCTTTCTCCCCACTCTACACTACAAGCTCCTTTCGGATTTCCTCCCTCCCCTCTAATCCATGCAGAATGTTTTTAGCAGGCATCTGAAAATCTGAGTCACAAAGAGCTTCTTCTGACCCTCAGAAGAAAAGGGTTAGACATGGCACCCCACCCCTTGCGCAACTGGCGTCTTCTCTCCAAAGAGATCCTTGGAGACGGCCGTGCTAAAAAGAAGCTGCCTCCCATCTCTCTGCCCAGCTCCACAGCATGGCCGAGTCAGGCTGTGCTCCACAAGGCTCCGGCCTCAACTGGTATGCAGCTCACAGCCGTCAACTCCAACTTCAGCCCCCTGGCTTTGAATTCTATGGGAATCCTTATTTCTGCCTCTCGGTATATACTGACCACAGGGCCAAAGGAAGGAAGAGGATGCCTCTCTCAGAAATAATGCAGTGGACAACATGGTTCAGCAAGAGACTTTTGGTGGCTTCTCACTGGTCCTGCCTGGGATTGAGTCCCACCACCCGCTGTTGATTCATCCTCTTTTCCACTTTCCTTCTCTTTCCCCAGCGTTATAGACTTCTCAAAGGAGCCAGAACTCTACACCAGTGTTTCTCAACCTTGGTAACTTGAAGATGTCCGGACTTCAACTCCCAGAATTCCCTAGCCAGCGAATGCTGGCTAGGGAATTCTGGGAGTTGAAGTCCGGACATCTTCAAGTTGCCAAGGTTGAGAAACACTGCTCTACAGTGACTGATCCCATGTTGTCAGGTTGATGCTCTTAGTGACCGCAGAGATAAATGTTCTCCAGGAGGGTCTTTATCCAACATGGTAGCCCTCGTCACTTGTTCCTGTTCAGCCTCTTCTTCCTCTCCTTCCTTCAGGCTTGAGCCGGGTCCTCCATGCCTCGAGAGAGAATTTGGGGTTGCTTTGCTCAATGATCAGTTTGCTCGGCTGTCCACCGCATTCCTCCCAGGAGTCTTCTCCAAACACCAAAGCTCTCCTCGTCCACCCTGGACTTCTTATTTCTACTTCCTTTTTTCTTTTATTCCTGTTCTTCAATTAAGCCCCCTTTTACCCTCTTCTCTCCCATTTCCTGGCCCGAGTGCTCCCATCTAAATTTTTAGCTTATCCTTGCCTTCCAAAGTTTCACGCACACTTTTTAACATCTCAAAGAGTTCATTATACATCCATGATACCAATTTGACAAATTAACATTTTTTTCCATCACTGTTCTGTTTCCATCTCCAACCCAATTTATTCTCTTTCAATTTTTTTTCATCTTAAACTTCTTAGTATCTAAACAATATCACCAATTACCCTTTTAAGCTTAAACCAGATTATCCTTTCCTCTGTCATCTACTAACCCCTTTTGCTATAAACCGCATAGATCCTCAATTTCAGTTTTTCCACAGAAAACATTTAGCTTAACAATTCTGTTATTCTTTCCCCCTATTTCCCTCTTAAACTTAGTTTCTTCTTAATATATAAACAATATCATTGACTTCCCTTTCAAGACTGAACTCCCTGAACTTCTTTATATCACACCGAGATGGTTCCTCCTTTTGTGCTCTCACCACTTCCTCCAAGGAACGCAGGCCACAGCCCAGACTCAGCCCTGCCACGAGATTAAGAGATGTCCTGCTCCCCGTGGCTCTTGAAGACATTTAAACCACGACGCTCCTTGGATGGGATTCCAGAGTGGAAATTCACCCGTATCTATAACTGAAAGGGATGATGAATCAATTTTATAGGCCTGCAACTTTCGGTCCAATGCTGTGAATGAATACAGCTGGAATCTGGCCATTCCCAATTACAAAATTCGCGAGGCATGAAGACGGGGGTTGCTGATTCCAATTTGGTGCCTTTCCAAGCTCTTTTTGGATGTGGTTCCTGTGGGTCAAGGATCCTAGATCCAGCCCTGGCCTCTCAAGCAGGAAATGGTCTTCCTGGAAACACCCACCAGTTTCCCTCCCCAAATCCCCAGGCAGGTATCCTCAGACCCCCCAAATCACCAGGCTCCTGAGATTGAAAATACTCGGCTGAGGAGAGAGCAAAACTGTGAACGAGGGGAGGACTTGAACAGAGACAGCCGGTGCCACTCTGCTTCTACAATCCCTGTGGGGAGTTCTGGTGCTCCTCTATCGTGGCAGCCCTTAAGGTGTGGGGGGGGGCTTTTGTGACCCCTGGAGGAAGTGCTGCTGCCCACTCGGAGCACCTGCCTTCTTTATGCAGAGGCAGCCAGCCTAGTGGGCCACGTGGTTTCAAGACGTCCGCCACTTGTTGGTTCCTCAGCGAGGGGGCAAAACTGCACCTGGCATTTCTGTAAGCGGAGTTCTGCATTTGTGACAGGAGTTTCGTTCTTAGAAGGACTCTTACAAAGGCCAGGCAATTCACAACGTTGTGGTTGTGCTTGCTTGACAGGATGCTCAAGGTGGACACAATGCATTCAGTTCGTTTAATTTTCTCTGCCTGCACTTTGTGTTATGCCGAGATGCGTTTGCGGCTCCTCCTCTGACTCTCAGCTGAAGATGTCTGCGGACTTTGGGTACACTGAGTGGCATTTTTCTACAGCTGCCAGCAGGTGGAGCTGTTGACCCAAGCACAGATCTGCCCCATCCTTGCCTGCCTGCAGTCTCTGCCAGGAAGGAAGGGAAAAAAGAGGGCACCGTTTCCTGCTTCTTGGGCTTTCCCAAGGAATCTCCTCTCTTGCTAAGATGCCTCTCCTTGCCAACCACCTCGGGCCTCTTCCAGCTCGGGAGCTGGAAATAAAGGCAGCCCATCGGACAGAGCTGGAAGACGGGAACGGAGGCTGGCTGGGGTCTTCCTCCTGAGCCCACCGCTATTGGGAGTGGCAGAGGCTCCTTCTGGGAAGCGCAGGGAGGACCTTGTGGCTGTCCCAGGAAATGGGGCTGATGACGAAAAAGTGGCAACGTCTCCCGCAAGCAAGGAGGGTGTTGCAGCCCACCCAACGGGTCGCACGGGTGGGGGGGGGGTCTTTTTAAAGAGCGGAGTGATCCATCGGAGTGATGCCCTTTCTGGAGCCAGGCAATCCAGTTGGTCAGGGCAGGACTTGGGAGATCATTTATTCTGACCCTCTGGCAAACCCCCCCCCCAATCCCCATCCTCTGCTTCATCATCCCCGCTGAAAGAGCCCCTTACCTCCCAAGGCAGCCTCTCCCCTTGCCCTTTATGCCCACTGCGGTCCTTTGGGGGGGGGGGTCTCTGAACGCCCCCTTTGCCTTTCTGTGCCCCCTCCTCTTCTTCAGGCTAAGCAGTCTTGCCAACTCCCCCCCCCCCCCTCCAGGCCCTTCCTTCCCTCCTGGAGTCTCTCTGGACGGGCTCCGGTTTCTCTCGGGCCTCCCTAGCTGTGCCGTCCAGGACATGGGCGCCCCCCCCCGCCCCGAGAGGTCAATGGCCAGATGCCAAGACCTTCTTTTCAGCCTCTCTGCTCGGACTTCCCGCCGGGTCCCGTCCAGGGAGAACTGAAAGGCGGCTCCGGGGATTCCCCTCCAGCCCTTTGTCCCGCAAGGCGAGAACGGGCGAAGGAAGGCGCCCCCCAAAGAGGATTCCTCGCACTAGGCCAGGATCCGGGAGCGCCCCGGCTGCGCAAAGCGCCCCGACTTCACCCGCCGCTTGGTCAGAGGACGCGCAGCGCAGCGGATCGCGGCCCGGAGAAGGACTCACCGCCGCGGAAGCGCTCCGGCTCCGGCCTCCCTCGCGCCGCGCCGCCGCCGCAGCGCGCGCCCGCGAGCCCGCAGGAGACGCCCCCGCTCCGTCCCAGCGCCGCGATTGGGCCGCCGCTGGCGCGCCGGGCATAAAAGGGCGAAGCCGCGGAGGGCGAGACACACTGCAGAACCACCGGCAGCCCCGAGAAAGACGCTCCAGCGCCTGGGAAGCGGCGGCGGTTCGGAGAGCGAGCCAGGTAGTTGCGCCCCTGCTCTCCCCGTCTCTCCCCGGGCCCCGCAGGCTGCGCTGCCTCCTCTCGCCGCCCCTGCTCTCCGCAGGCTCCGCGGCATCCTCCCTCCCGAGGCGAGGCAGGAGGCGAGCGGCGTCCCCGCGAGAGGGTGAGCGCTTCCCTCCCGGGCAGGGGCGGCGGGGGGCCCTCGGCTCGGGGGCAGCTCTGGCAGGTGGGGGCGGAGGGCAGCGGCGCCATGCAAGGCGGCTCGGCAGCGCTTCCCGGCAGCCGCCTTCGAGCTCTTCCTAACCTTCTCCTCCTCCTTCTCCTCCCCGCAGGCAGCAGCGTTTCCTGGCGCCGATGTGGTTCCTGGAGAAGATGCGCGCGTCCCCCGGAGAAGCCGGCCTGCTGGGCCCCTGGTTCCTGGCGCTGCCCTCCGAGAAGGGCCAGGCGGCCGCCCTCGCCTTCCCCAACATCCTGACGCCGGACCGCATCCCGGAGTTCTGCATCCCTCCGCGGCTGAGCAGCCCTCCGCCGCCCAAGAGCCCCGGCCCGGCCTTCCTGCCCCGCCACAGCCTGACTGAGCCGGGCCTGCAGGAGGCGGCCTCCCCCGGCCTCGGCCCCTTCCCGCCCCACCTCATCCAGGTGGAGAGCGTGGAGGAGCTGCAGGAGTCGGAGCAGGGCGGCACCAACTCGGACCCCCAGTCGCAGGCCGCCCTCTCCCTGCCCCACGTGCCCAGGACCCAGACCTCCTACGGCTTCTGCGTGCTGCTGGAGAGCCCCCACACGCGGAGGAAAGAGTCCATCTTCCACAGCGAGGGCAACTCCCTGGCCTTGCCCCGCTCTCGCTCCAGCAGCTACGGTGGCAGGGAGACGGCCTCCAGCCCGGTGACCATCCGCCGGCACCTCTTCAGCAGGCAAGGCGCCTGGGACAGCGACACGGCCTCCTCCAGCGAGTCCTCGCCCTTCGGCTCACCCCTGCTGGGCAGGTCCCCCACGCGGCCCAGCTGCCTCCTAAAAGCCCGGAGCCAGGAGCGGCTGCTGGGCAAACCCTGGAGGGCCCAGAGGCTGTCCGGCATCACGCGGGCCGGCTCCCTGTCTTTGGACGAGGGCAGCTCCACGGACAGCAGCCCCGTGTCTCCCCGGCGCTCTTCGGAGAGCCCCCTGCTCCCACTGCCTGCCTTCCCCCTGGACTACCCCTGCGGGCCGGAGCGGCTGGGCAGGGAAGCCACCGTGGTGATGGACAAGGGGGGGCTGCTGCGCCTCTCCTGCGAGCACTGCCCCGCCAACCAGCGTCTGCGCATCCGCCTGATCAGCGTGGAGGGTCTCTACCGGGAGGTCGAGCCCAAGAGCATCAACTGCTGCATCACCTTCTCGCTCCTGCCGGGGAAGGTCCAGAAGCAGCGCAGCACCGTCATCAAGAGGAGCCGCAACCCCATCTTTAACGAGGACTTCTTCTTCGTGGGGGTCTCCGAGGACCACCTGTGGCGGCTCTCCGTCCGCATGAAGGCCTTGAACAAAGGGGGCAACATGAAGAGGGACCTGGTTCTGGGGGAGAGCGAAGTGCCCCTGATGCAGATTTTAGCCACCTGACAAAACTCACAGACACCCCAAGATCTATTTATTTATTTATTCTCTGTGGGCTTTTTTTTTTTTTAATAAAGTGGAATTTTATTTAAATACGCACACCTGTCTCTGGTTCCTAAATCACAGAAGAGAATCCTTTGGGGTCAACTTGAATCTCGGCCCATCTAACTGGGCCTCTTTGGCTGATTCCAGAGTTGCACCCCCAGGACTGGAGCGAAGACTCCCCCAAATGAGAACGTGAAAACATTTACCTGGTTCTAAAGTGGGAGGTTTGGGCGCATCTGTGAAAGGTGGGGAAGCCACTCCTGGCTGACTGTTGCCCCTTCAGGCCCGAGGGTGGAGCAGAAGGGAAGAGCTGGGCTGGTTCACCAGGCTTCCCCCCATCTTAGCTGAATGGCCTCATCCTGCAAGCGGGAGGAGGAGGCCTTGTTTCCTTCCTTGATGGCCTCGAGGGGCAAGTGAAACCAGCAGAGGAAGTCATCCATCAGCCCGGAAACCGCAGTATTTCTGAGGGGGAGGTGGAGGCATAAATCTGTCTTCTGAATAGCCTCATTCTCCGGAGCTCCCTGGGGGACCCAACCACACTTCCACCCTTCTCGGCAAAGGAAATTTCTTCCTGAAATGCCCTCACAAAAGGTGGAGGGGCTTCTCCCAACCGCCAGAGCAGCTGACTCTTCCCTTGAGGAGGTTGCCAACCAGGGAAACTCCTTGGGCCGAGGCTCCTCCTGGGCACTTTCTTCTGGAAAGCCCCAGAGCCCCCCCCCCAAATGAGGAAGCCTGAGGCCTTCCAGAGGCTCCCCACCCCCTCCAAGATGTCCTCCCTAGAGACAAAAGTCTGGAAGACAAGCATGGAAGCCGCAGCAATTCCCCCCGTCTGCCTGCTTGACTCCCAGAGAAAGTACCTTGGGCTGGGCAAAGATGGATAAACGGATGGGATCCACCTGGTGGAGACTCCCCCCTCCCCTCCCCCACCTTGCAGAAAGGAGCAGGGGCTCAACGGCCCAAGGCAGCTGCTCTGTGGGCAGCAACAGAGCTCCCCGCACTCTGAAAGCCCCCCAGAAAGAGCTGATAAGGTGCTGAGGTCTGTAGATGGAGATCAATTGAACAACCCCCCCCCTCCGGCTCCATCTCCTTGGCCATACGCAGCTCCTTCCCAGCTTCCTGGCCGTCTCCTTCCTTGGGGCCAGGATGGTGCTAATGGCCCTGGGCAGATCCCGGGTCTTTTCTGAGAACAGTAGCCCTGCGGGGTTGATTCCATCCATGCAGTTCTTCATAGCTCTGAGGGGGGGGGATGTGCGCGCATCCAGGGGGAGCTACGTGGGGATCAGAAAAGGTAGGACTGAGCGAATAACTCGGGGGGGGGGGGTGCAGGTGTTGTGCTGATAAACAGCAGCCAGGTGTGCACGTGGGAGGATCCAAAGTTGAGCTTGGAAAAGGCCTGGCAGCTTCTAAGAGGGCAATGAATGGCATGGGGGGGGAGGGGGGCAGCCCTGAGATGCCAATCGGGAACTGATTGCTCAGGGGGATCCCAGCTGCTGGGGGAAGGGACAGGCTTTGGGCTCATCCAGCTGTTTGACTCCGTGGAGCTCTCTTAAACTGCCCAGCATGAACCCCAGAGGATCTTGAAGGAAACGGTGCTCCCCCATTACACACACACACACACACACACACACACACACACACACACGGAGTCTCTTTATTTATCTGGGGTCTAGCAACCTTTCCTAGAAAAAGCTTTGGAAAAGGGCAGCTTGATAAACAAAGACTCCAGTGTAAGAAAACTCATGCAGGCGGTTGCCAGGCTACTAATTGCAAGCTAGCAGAGGGAAAGAAGCAAGTGTGTGTGTGTGTGTGTGTGTGTGTGTGAGAGAGAGAGAGAGAGAGAGAGAGAGAGAGAGAAGAGAGAGAGAAGAGAGAGAGAGAGTGTTGGGGGAGACAAGATAAATCCTGCCTGGGAAGAAGGATGGCTCAGCCTCATGCAGCGCAGAGGTGCTTCCCCCCGACACATGCAAGGAGCATCTCCTTTCTCTGGGGGATGGGGGGGGGGAGGAAAGGCCAAGGAGACCGAGTCCAGCTGGGCCCAGGAGCCCCCCCCCCAGGAACAGCCTTTCCATAGGAGCTTCCTTGCAGATGTTCGGCAACCTTGGTTTCCAGGATCCCAGCTTTATATTCCCAGCTGACAAGCAGTGACCGGGTGGGAAAGGGTGGTGGTCCAAGGGCCCACCTCCTCATTCAGCCCCTCTAAGGTCCAGGCCCACTTCAGCCCCTTCTTTCTAAAGCCGCTGCCTTTCTGCAAGGCTTCCCTGCTTCCTTTCCAGTGCCAGATTTCTTTTTTGGCAGCTGCTTCAAAAGGAAGTCATTCTTTCCAAGGAAAATCCTCAGACAATTCCCACTAGCAGCATCAATTGACAGGAAGCGGACGGGGCCTCCAGGAAAATCAGAGACCCAATTATTTTCTATTTCGAACCAGTTTGCATTGGTCTGCGGACTTTCTTGGCTTCCGGTGACCTTCCTGGAAGCTGGCAAAGATTCGGTCCTTTCACTGATAAGAGGAAAGCTTGTGAGCAGGTGGCCGGCATCAATCTCGCCTCAGCTTTTATCTGAGAATGAGATTACGATTTTCATCCAGTTTTTTCCTTAATGGGTCTCAAGGCATGAGAATGGCTTCCAGACAGGCTTGCCCCAGTCTTTAATGTAAAAAAAAAGCTTCTGATTGATCTCTGGAAATGGCAGTTTGGAAGGCTCTAGAAACCAGCATAGATTTTCTCCAGGGGAAGTAAGATGACCGGCTGCTACATAGCAATAGCAATAGCAATAGCAGTAGACTTATATACCGCTTCATAGGCCTTTCAGCCCTCTCTAAGCGGTTTACAGAGAGTCAGCATATTGCCCCCAACAATCTGGGTCCTCATTTCACCCACCTCGGAAGGATGGAAGGCTGAGTCAACCCTGAGCCGGTGAGATTTGAACCGCTGACCTGCTGATCTAGCAGTAGCCTGCAGTGCTGCATTTAACCACTGCACCACCTTGGCTCTTCTACATCCTCCTTACTGGTGCTTTCAAGAAAAGCCAATTTACAGTACAGCCTTTATTGCCATTGTACGAAATAAATACAATGGGAATTTCTCTCAAGAGATGTTCAACTGGGCTCTTGTACCGTACCGAAGGTTGTTGAAGGTGTTTATCTCAGAAGGATTTTGCTTCCAAGGCCTCCCGAGGTTTGCCAAGTTTTGCTCCTGCAGGATTCGTCCTTATATCGAGCTGCATCAGAAGAAGCAGACCAGTTTGGAATGAGGCTGCGTATTCAGGAGTGGAGGGAGCAGAGCGAGTGTAAAATCAGCCTGCAAAACTAGATGTCTTCACTCTTGGTTCAAAAGCACCTCAACCCTAGCAGCTCCTGAAGCAAGGAGACGAGTAGAAAGAGGACGGGGGTGGCAGCAGTAACAGAGGACTCCACAAATGACCCACCCCCTCCATGCGGTGGCACCAGGCCGGAAGTGTCAGTGGGGCAAACAGCCAGCATAAGGAAGGGGCATTTTCGCCACTGGACTCTTTCCTCTTCGGCTGGGATCCGTCTGGAAAAAGGGCAGGAAGATGTTTGCCGATTGCCACCAGATGCATGAGTCATCCCCCCTCCCCCCAGTTCAACACTTAAGAGAGATCTGGCCTGCCTTCCCCAACCAGGGGAGGGGGGGTATGCAATGCCTACCCTCTCCACTCAGCAGCTGGGGACGAGGGAGAGAAAATAAATATTGAGGTGAACTCAGAAATCTAAGCAGGGCTGGACCAAGGATGGAGGAACAGCAACTCAGGGCAGATGCCAGCTTGGCGGCGGGGGTGGGTGGGGGGAGGAGACAACCAGCCTGTCAATCAATCACTCCTGAGAAAAAGCAACCACATCTGTATTGTTGCCAACTAGCAGACAAGTCAGTTATGCCCCTGAATTGCCCTCCCCTCAAAGAATGCCCCTCCCACTGGCACACTGACTTGGCCCCCAGCCCTAAGCGCCTCAGGAGCACTCACTCCTCATAGCAACCTCTGGAGGCTCCGAAAATGGACATTGCAGGTGTGAAGCATTCCCTGGCAGGTTCACGCGTGCCTGGTGTTTGCTCAGCGTGCTGCAGAAAAGCTAAAGTTTAGACCCACTTTACGTCTGCCGTTTTTAGTAGCCCTTCAGTCTGTTTTCCAGAAAGAACATGGGTGGTTTTGCAAGAATACAGACACACACAAAAAAAAACAGTTGATACAGATGTTGTCCCTCAACTTCCCAGCAGTTCTATAGTGGACAAAATGTTCTAGCTCCTTCTTTGCCTGCGAAGGTGCAACGCCGTTTCCCGTAGCTTCTCCTTGGCTCCCCTGTGGGAATGGAGACGCGGCCGAAGGGTCTGAAAAGGGATTGGGGGGCCGGAGTGGGATGGTGGCCAGTCACACCAAGAAGCTGCAAACCTTGAGCAGGCGGCCCAGCTGCACCAGTGAGACAAACGGACTAATGATTAACTTTCATCGGGCCTCTTCTGGCCCATCCTGAAAATATTACTCAGGAAAATGCCACGTAACATCCATCTATTCCTCCTGCCTTGGAATAAGAGCTTGTCCTGCCCCAGAATGACGGTTGCAAAAGGGGGAAAGTATCCCCAAATGATAAGAGGAAATGTCCTTTCCCCTCTTCTCTGCCCCCCCCCAAACTGCCTCTTTGTTGGCTTGATAGGAAGTGGGGCAAGGAAGTCTTCTAGGGCCGACAACACCCTTTGGAACCACGACTCGGATCTGCTTGGGACGTCCCTCCAGAGTCCCTGGGAAGGAAGAGAGGGGCTTGCAAAACCTCCACAGCACCTCTGCCCATCCTTCCGTTCCCTGGAAAACAGGCAGCTCCCTCTCTCCCTCTCCCCCCTGCTCATCCAAGGGTCGCTTCCCAAAGAGTGAAGGAAGCTGGGCTCCAGCATCTCAGGGCGTTTAGTAAATCTGGTTGGAGAAACGTCCGTGAGACTCATGCCTGGGATGGGCTCAGCCAGAGTTTGACGTCAAGAGAGGCCGCGTTCTGTGAAGAATTGGACTTAGTTGCAATGGAATGAAAGAGGACTTGCTCTCAAGGTATTTCAGAGGCCTTCTCTTTCTGGCACATTAAACATGATTCTCCCCTAGGAAACCTGGAAAGAGCCCCTGGCCCATGCCCAGGAGGCGGGCGCCAATTCAGAAGCTCTCGTGAAGTGGCTCAGATTCCCGGGAAAGAGGACCCTCGTGGTGGGTTGGGAAACAGCCCCCCCCCCAACTTTGACATCCACCCTTTCATTTAGCTTTGAGCAAGAAAAGAGAAGTCATGAATGCTGCTGTGCTTGTGGGTGGCAGCGTCTAGTCCAGTGTTTCTCAACCTTGGCAACTTGAAGATGTCCGGACTTCAACTCCCAGAATTCCCCAGCCAGCAAATGCCTGTGTTTAGGACAGTGTTTCTCAACCTTGGCAACTTGAAGATGTCCGGACTTCAACTCCCTGTGTGGAGTACCCAGGACCAACGCAGGGTCCGTCTCTTTTTTGTCTTCTCCTAAAGCAGTGTTTCTCAACCTTGGCCACTTGAAGATGTCCGGACTTCAACTCCCAGAATTCCCCAGCCAGCATTCGCTGGCTGGGGAATTCTGGGAGTTGAAGTCCGGACATCTTCAAGTTGCCAAGGTTGAGAAACACTGGTCTAGTCTTTCGCAACCCGTTGCTCTCTGTGCGTCTTCTTCCCAGCAAAGGGGAGTCCAAAGGGGAGGGGGAGGCACGCTTCAGAGTAGGCCCTCAAAAGAGCCCCCTCCTTTTCCCAAGCAGCATAGGAACATCCGCCCCCCCCCTTTTTTCTCGCCATCGGCCCTCTCCATCTGAAGAGCTTCACGGAAACCACGGTCCCCCGTTGGCCAACGTTTCCCGGGAAAGTCCCTGTGACTCTTCCCACCCTCTGATCCTCATTAAATTTCATCGAGGCGGGGGAGGAAGGAAAACAAGGCGGCCTTTCCAGAAGTGGAGATTTGCATTTCTCAATCATGGGCTCATAACACGGAGATATTAAATCAATGGAAAGCTGGGCTGATAAGATCCGGGTGGAAAAAAGAACGCAGCTCCTCCTAGGTTGCCCAAGAGATCTGCATGTGAACTATTCAAGCGATGCCTAATCAGGCTTGATTCTTTGTGTTTCCACTTAATATAATTATGCCAGGCGCTGCTGGCTGCTGTGGCCCAGAGCCTGGCAGGCGGAACACCGAGATAAGACGGGGGCCTTGCGCTCATGTGCAGAGCCAAAAATGGCTGCAGTGGCTTATGCTAATCCCGCACGTCTCCCTTGCAGAAATCTAATTAGTCCGGCCTCTGGGACCGGCTGACTACTTAACTCAGTTTGGCAGGGAGACGGTCACGGGGTTCACCCGAAGCAGATGAAGTCAGAGGCGTTGGGTGGGCTCCCTTTCCACTTCCTACAACCCCATCTGCAGCTGCTGCCCTCCAGACCCTTCGGATCTCACAGAGCCCAGCCAGCAGAGCCTCTCAGGGGCATCCGCTGGGCAAACATGCCCAGTTAGGAATCAGACAGGCTCATGGAACAGCCACCAAAGCAGGACTTCAGAAGACCGAGACTCTCGCAATCCTCAGATCACCTCAGTTAACCGGGAAGGGGCCTGTAGAGACCTGGATCAGAAGATGCTTGGTGAGGGCCCTTGTCTAAGGAGCGTTGGAGGGCTTCTCGGGCAATTGCCTCCTTCTTGAGCTTGAGATGCTTCTTAAGCTTAAGTCCAGACTTGGGCTCAACCCTTCAACCTTGGCCAAAGGGCAGCCTTGGAGCTCTCGGTTGACCTCTGCCTGCTCCCTGTGGAGCTCCAACGGTTGTTCAAGGCTCTGTTTCAATCACTTAACCAGCCGTAAACAGGAGGGAGCTCTGCTTGAGGGCAGCCACTGCCGTGATTGATAAGGGACCAGCCTAATAATGACTCCAGCCAACCCTCCTTATTTATATTTCCACTAAATGTTCTCGCTGTAAACAAACATCACCTTCGTGCAGGTCCATTTCTGAGCACGTGGTTGAGGTTTTTGTTTAAGTACTTGACTCTTGATTAAAGGGGTTTTTGAATGGCACAGTTATCAGCTACCCTCTTGAGATGCCAGTTGATGGAGAAATATCAAGATCCTTTGAAAATACCGGTTAATATTTGCATTATAGTACTTTATCTTCTAAGTCTTTTGAGTCAAATCGTTGCTTGTTGTCCAACAGGGGGAGGGATCCAGATGGCCAGGCCTTCCTCACGTGTTTCAGCCCATGTTTTCTAGGAACAACTGAAGTGCCACCAGGGTCAGAGGGTGGCCAAAAGAGGGTTCTTGTCGGCCAGTCAAGTTGGTGCTTGAACTCCCGAATGGAAAATATTCTCAGTATGAAACACGGGAAGGCAAACATGGGGACCAGTGCCAGGCACTGCCTTTCTCCACTCCAAGGTTCCAAAGAAGAAGGAGCCGAGGTGGCGCAGTGGTTAGAGTGCAGCACTGCAGGCTACTTCAGCTGACTGCTAGTTCTGCACTTCGGCTGTTCAAATCTCACCGGCTCAAGGTTGACTCAGCCTTCCATCCTTCCGAGGTGGGTGAAATGAGGACCCGGATTGTTGTTGGGGGCAATATGCTGACTCTGTAAACCGCTTAGAGAGGGCTGAAAGCCCTAGGAAGCGGTATATAAGTCTAACTGCTATTGTTATTGCTAACTCACACGCTGAAGACTGGAGCCCTGGAGCATATTATCTGTTTCTAAGACAGGAAAATCAGTTAAGGATTTGTGTGTTCCCACAAACAAGACCGCCCCACCAGGGTTTCTTAGTTAGAGGAATACTTTAAAAACAAGCTCTCCCCCCCCCTTCCAAAAGAGCAGATTTCCTGGAAAAGCCCTGTGGCAAATATCCAATTGACCCACTTGTGGCTGCAATAAACCAGAGCTGAGCCTGCTCTTCCCTTCAGGGGGCAAAACTGCTTTGCTTCATCTGATAAGTTCCAATTGTGAGACACTTCCTGCATCTCTCTAGCCGCTGTGGCAGCTCCCATGCTTCTGTGCCGGGGGAGGGGGCTAGAAAGCAGCAGCCCCAACCTCAGGAGCAGAACTGCAGAAAAAACAATGGCTGCCAACCTGCCTTCTTCCATTGAGGACCTGCACGAGTCCAAAAGGGGGCTGTGAAAATATCTACAGACGCCTCGCATCCTGAACATAAACTGTTTCAACTCCTACCCTCAAAGCGACGCTATAGAGCACTGCACACCAGAGCCAAGGTGGCGCAGTGGTTAAATGCAGCACTGCAGGCTACTGCTAGATCAGCAGTTCAGCGGTTCAAATCTCACCGGCTCAGGGTTGACTCAGCCTTCCATCCTTCCGAGGTGGGTAAAATGAGGACCCGGATTGTTGGGGGCAATATGCTGACTCTCTGTAAACCGCTTAGAGAGGCCTGAAAGGCCTATGAAGCGGTATATAAGTCTACTGCTATTGCTATTGCTATTACACCAGAACAACTGGACACAAGGAGAGTTTTTTCCCCAAACGCCATCTCTCTGCTAAGCAAATAATTCCCTCAACACTGTCAAACTATTTACTGAGGCTGCGTCACTATTACTATTAGTCTTCTCATCGTTCCCATCACCCATCTCCTCCTACTTATGATCGCAGGACTGTAATTTTGTTACTTGCATCCTCACGATTTATATGGTTTCCTAGTCTGATCTGATTGCTTATTTGTACCCTACGACTATCATTACGTGTTGCACCTTAGGATTCGTGACGAATGTATCTTTTTTTTCTTTTATGTACAGTGAGAGCATCTGCACCAAAGACAAATTCCTTGTGTGTCCATTCACACTTGGCCAATCAAGAATTATATTCCATTCTAGCTGTGGGGCGATAGATAGCAATAGCAGTTAGACTTATATACTGCTTCATAGGGCTTTCAGCCCTCTCTAAGCGGTTTACAGAGTCAGCATATCGCCCCCACAGTCTGGGTCCTCATTTCACCCACCTCGGAAGGATGGAAGGCTGAGTCAACCCTGAGCCGGTGAGATTTGAACCGCTGAACTGCTGATCTAGCAGTAGCCTGCAGTGCTGCATTTAACCACTGCGCCACCTCGGCTCAGCTACGGAGCCAGGGAGCAGACGGCTGGGAGACCAGAAAACAGATGCAGGCACCGCACTCTGAGAAATAAGCAACAGTTTAATGATGGTGAGAATTGGCGCTCGTAACCGGCAGGCCTGGACATTGAACTATGGCCAAAGCATAGAGGCCAACTAAGAGAAAGGGAGTTGCTGAGGTCCGGAGGATCTGATAGGAATGACTAAGGACATGACTCTCTCCTTATCGTGTCTTGTAGACAAATTTGGTTGTAGGTGTAACAAGGGTACATTGTTGTAACTATTTGTATTCTCGATATCTGACCTAGTGTTTACAATTCCTCTGTAGACTGAGTGTCTACAAGCCTATTAATTTATCAGTGCCAACTACCCAGCCAGCAAAGGTGAATACCATTGATCTTGGGAAACAGAGCTCCGTGATGACCCCAATCAATAGGATTTGTAAACAAACACAGGACTGGCCCCTTCTCGCCTTTTCCAAAACAGGCTGGCTCATTCCAGATACTTTGATAGCTATAAAAATACACAAAGACTAACGAAGCAGTGTGCATTTACACCCCCTTCTCCTCTTTTAGCGTCTTTTTAAATCTCGCTCTGCCTCTCCACCTCTCACTTACCCATTGATCTCCTGGTTGAGATTAGGAGCCTCCAACGGATTTGAAGGCCACCCAGTTAGAGAGGTTTGGTCCATTAATTAAAAGCCGTTGCTAGTTGCTCGTTTGCCTCTGGTCTGCCAGAGGAACCGAGTTTAGCACAATCCCATTTGCGCTTTCTCCAATCTTTTGTAAATATCCTTGATTACTTTCTGCAAACCACCTCCTGAATGAGGGGATCACACAGGTATTTCGTTTCAGGCTTAAATGACATTTTACGATGCTGTTAATCCCGTCCACCAATTTGAATATTTAGCTGAATGGCTTGAACTCTTACTTGGTGATCCGGAATCCTTCAAGCCAATCTGCACTCTCATTTTCTCCTGATTTGCTTTTAATCCCACTTTGGCCTTACACCACATAATGGCAGAGTTCAGGCTTTGTGCTAGGCCAGATCCGCCTCCGGCCCTTTAGGGGTTAATGCCATATGTTCAGCATCCTGGATCAGGGAGTCAGAAGTCTATTATGGGATAGGAAGGGAGAGGCGGCCTCTGCTCCTCTGAGAGGCTTCCAAGCAGAAGGGGACACCTTGGAGTGGCAGGAGCTGTCCATGGTCCTGGGTCTTCTTGCCAGCCGGGCTCCCTCGACTGTTGATTTGCAGATTTTGTGGTCGCACGTAGGCACAACAGTGACACGTGGCAAAGAAATGAGGAATCATGGGGAAGGTTATCGAGGAACAAACTCTGTCTGTTCAGAAATGCCTTCAGGGAAGAACTTTGGGTCATGGTAAGAGAAGAGGGAATGAGGAACAGAGGACAACACACACACACACACACAATTTACATTAAGCAAGGAAAGTAGAAAGGGTTCAATATCTCAGCCAGATTCTGCTTCCATAAATCGGCTGTTCCTCAGAGAAGGGATTATAATACAATCCAATACAATATAATAGCAGAGTTGGAAGGGACCTTGGAGGTCTTCTAGTCCAACCCCCTGCCTAGGCAGGAAACCCTATCCCGTTCCAGACAAATGGCTATCCAGCATCTTCTTAAAGACTTCCAGTGTTGGGGCATTCACAACTTCTGGAGGCAACTTCTGTTCCCCTGATTAATTGTCCTCACTGTCAGGAAATTTCTCCTCAGTTCTAAGTTGCTTCTCTCCTCGATTAGTTTCCACCCATTGCTTCTTGTTCTACCCTCAGGTGCCTTGGAGAATAGCTTGGCTCCCTCTTCTTTGGGGCAACCCCTGAGATGCTGCTATCATGTGTACCAATATCCAATATATGTGGATTTGAATGCTGAACATGGCCTGGTCCAAGACTAGGCTAAGTGATGGTTTGGCTGCCCAAATTCGGCTTTATTCCCCAGGAAACGTAAGTGGATAGAGAAAGCTTCAGGGTAATTTCATTGCATTTTGGTTCCGACCCCCCCCCCCGAGTGAAGGGACCCGTGTCGGATGCAGGAAGGATGCAGGGGGGAGGCTGTGCTCCTCCCAGCCTTTGGCACCCGCCACGCTTCTGAATGACAGAGAGAGCCAGAAATATTTCCTGCTTAATCCAGGCTCCCATTGTCAAATATTGATTCAATGCAACCCCTTAGCAACCCTGGCTGTCTAAATAGAAGGGCAGGATCAATGTCAATGCTCAATCGGATATGAAAAATGGTGACGTGGGCATAAGAGGAAATAACGTGATTTTTGCAAGGAGACAAACTCCGGGGTACGGCCATTATTTTTCATATCCCAAAACAAATGGTATCCAAACTGAACTCTGTGTTCCAACTCCCTTATTTAGAATTTGCACGGTCCTCGCCCGTTGGAAAAGCACACTCAGGAAAATGCTTTTCTAGGAAATATTGACGAAGAGAGGAATATCACTTTTTCTACTGGCTGTCGAGTGGAGCTCAAATGGGAAAGTCAAACTCAGGGCTTCTTCCCTTATAAATCTCTTTTTGTTGTGATTCAAAAAACTAATTATGGATCTTGAGTTCAGAGAATCTATGATCTGGAAGGCAGTGAGTTATCCTGAGACTTATATATTAGTATAATGTGTGAATCAAGATAATGGAGGTTCATTAAAAACAGTTAAACTAATCAAAGCTTAATGTCTACAACACACCACAAAATCAGTCAAAATTAGGTGGCTTTTAGCAATAATCTCAATCAATTAATGCTTACTTTGGTGGGGGGGTGTGACAAAGCATATTTGTGATAGGATTCACACATATTGCAAAGACATATCTTGCTAACCTAGATTATTTAATAAATATGATTGGCTGGATTGGCATAGTACCCCTTTTTTTGCTTGAGTTGCATTTGATTGTTGCATTTTGAAAAGTTTTTGACCTTGAAAGTTGATATAAAAACATATTAAAGAAAATAAAGACATAAACTATGGCTTACAAACCACAATGTCAAGGTTCATTAAAACACACACACACACACCTTACGACTAGTACATTATGGGAATCAGGCTCAATCTATCTAGTTCAACATTGACACTGAATGATAACTATTTAGTGACACTTAACCCTGTTTTAATTAGCCATTTAATTGAAAGATTTGTTGACAAGCTTGTGTTTCTGGCAGGGAAGCTCGTTTTTCACGCTGCCCTGCTTTCGAACCCACAATTTATTTGTCCTGGTGTTATGAAGATAGCTGCATTAGCCTCAGATAAAAAGCCCCTTAGCCATTTTACAGGTGGGAAGAGAAGCCTTTTTTCCTGGGTTTAATCAGCTTTGAAGGGACCACCGGGGTGTTTGGCTCTGCAGCTCTCACCTGTGATCGGGGAAGGGGGGGGGGAGAAGCTGGCCTGTTGAGTGTTTTTCCCGAGCGATGCTTACCATACAGGGCAGCCCCTTCAAAACATGCATGTTTAAACAGATGTTTCCCGTCTTTGAAAGCCAAAGCAATTCCTGCCACTGAAGGGTGAACAGATGGAGCTGCCAGGAGTGACCTTTTGCATCTCCATCAGCAGAACTGGGATCCTCTGGCCCCGCCAAAGGCTGCTGCGGATGAGCCGAGGTGGAAGGCAGAGATTGGACAAAGGAGCCGTCATTTCAGAAGGCGGCTTTGGAGAGGTCTCTCTGAGCCCGCAAGTGGGCAAGCAGGAGAGCGGAAGCAGGGAAGTGGCCACTGGATAGGGAAGAAGAGAGGTAGGAAGGGGATGGACGGCAGCACTGCTTTTATTGTCCGGGTAGCCCTCGCAACGGTCCCCCTCAGGAGCCCAGGAAGGGGCGTGTGCGGAAGTCGCAGGAGGAGCATGCCTGGCGATGTTGTAATATAGTTTCTTGTGTAGGTGTGGGTCACCCATGGCCCAGTTCATAACGGGGCATGCAGAGCCACGCTGAACCACACAGGAGAAAACAAACTCCTAAAACTCCATAACATCCTGATAGTTCATAACATAACATCCTGAGATGTGCCCTACCATTGACGCCCAGGATTTGACCATATATAGACAGAACTTCCCTGAGCAGTAGATTAGAAATTGTACTTTTACAGGCTGTTTTTACTCACATGCTATTGCTCCTCCTGCCTTTGTCCTATCTCAATAAAAGGGGCTCTCAGACCCCCAATCTGGGTCGCTCCATCCCGAGAAAGATCGTGTCCTGTCTTTTCTCCACATTGGCCTCATGGACGAACCACGGGAGCGTTACATGGCGAACCTCTGGGAGCGCTGGTCAAGGACTGGGATCCAGACCCCAAACGGCCCCTCCGACTTAGCAATGCAGAGGCCCATGAGGGTGTGCATTTGCTTTTACACTGAAGAAAATAAAAGATCAAAACTTGGCTTAGTAGCAAGAAAGATGAACCGAAAACAAAAGAGGAAAAAAAGTAAACGCATAAAAAAGTTTTCACTCGAGATTTCTATCCAGAACATTTGTACAAAGACAACTGATTAGGGAGAAAACATGATGACTGTCACTAATAAATGATCCGGTTTGAATTATTTTATCCTTCGTGCAAATAAACCACTGTGTGATCAAGCATGAATCACAGTGTACAGACCACAGTGGCTGTGTTTGCACGTTATACCAATTTCCACTTATCTCTGGGGGAGAAGGGTATAAACTGCAACGTTTAGTTCCAGAGGCAACCTGTCCCTAATTTATTGCTCTTGAGCAATAGATCTGCTTTGCCAAAAGGCATCAAGTGATCTGCTTTATATTGCTTTCAAACAGGCAACCCTAGAAACTTCGAAACTTTAATAGAATTTGTATGCCGCCCACTCCCTTGGGACTCTGGGCGGCTCACAACAAGTAAGAGCATTTAAAACATTTAAAATTACAGAATTAAAATCAACACAACATCCATTTCATCAAATTGGGCTGGATTTTAATCAACAGCCCCAGGCCTGCCGGAACAGCCAGCTCTTGGTCGCTTTACGGAAGGCCGGGAGAGTGGTGAGGGTCCGGATCTCAGTAGGTAGCTCTTTCCACAAGGCCGGTGCAGCTACAGAGGAGGCCCTCCCTCGGGGAGCCGCCGACAGCACCCGGAGGAGGCCCAACCTGTGTTGGTTATTGGTCATTGGGAGGTAAATGGCAGGAGGCGGTCTCTCAGGTAGCCAGGTAACCCTATTTATTACCTCTGGAAAGGAGCTCGGGGAGCGTAGGGGGGGGGGAGAGCGAGCCCTCCAAGCATCATCACAGCATGAATGGAAACACATGTCCACTCATCCCTCTGAGCAATTGCCCCATCATTTTTTCCCCCTGAGTTTCTGAAACAAGCTTTTCTGGAAACAAGCAGTCTGTTCAACCCAGCGTAGCACAGAGGAATGCCATGCCGTGTGCCGTGCTGTGGACGAACAGACAGGCTGCATCGGCCACTGATAAAGCCAGGAAACTCACCACTCGGGAGGAGCCGAGAAAGGGAGACAAAACAGAACGTTCTCTAGCGTCATCAGCAAGCACAGGGAAAGGAAATCTGCAGATAGGCAGCCTTTAGAAACAAAAGGTCCCTCTTCTCCGTAGTAGACTCATCTCTCTTAAAAATGGATGGCACTTGTTCAAATTCCTCATGATTTCCAGGAGAGAAATTCCAAATTATTTCAAATAAGCAAGGGTTCGTTTTTCAGTAACAGTTTACGATTAGGATTATCTGTGTATTTTGCGTGATAATTTTTTTTTATTTTAAACGCATAAGCACATCAACAGAAACAAACACGTAACTTAAAAACAACATAGGAACAATAAGGTCCATCGTATATCATACCGCAGTTCCGAATCGGTTTCTTTGCAGTTGGTGTTTTCCCTTCTATACATTTCTATCTTGCGTTCATAATCACCTTATTTGTTATCCATTTTTATGTACATTTCTTTATTTATTTGAACTTAGCTACTTATGACCAAATATTATTTACCTATATTATGCTTTATATTTTTACTGTGTATTTTGATGGGCATACAACTCTAGGTAATTATTCTAGATATTTATCCTTGCTCACAAATTCAGCTACACAAAAGGAACAGTTGTCAGAAATGTTGCAGATTCAAAACACAAGTAAGATTAAATATTTGGGGATATATTTATCACCTAGATGTAGCACTCTTAAAGAGGATAATTATACCAGATTAAAACGACAAATAGCAATCGATTTGGAGAAATGGGAAAACTTGCATTTATAAATGATGGGAAGAATTTCCACAATTAAAATGAACATTCTACCTAGAATTCTATATCTGTTTCAGACAATCCCAATTAGACTGGGTA
Source organism: Thamnophis sirtalis (assembly GCF_051295495.1). NCBI lineage: Eukaryota > Metazoa > Chordata > Lepidosauria > Squamata > Natricidae > Thamnophis > Thamnophis sirtalis. The sequence continues at coordinate 818,599 of NW_028261382.1, forward strand.
AGGATTTTTTTCTAGACTTAAATAAAATAGTTTTGAAATTTATTTGGCAAGGGAAAAAAGCTAGAATAAAGCTTAAATTACTACAAGATGTTAGATCAAGAGGAGGTTTTGGTTTACCCGATTGGGAGCTATACTATCAGGCAGCAAACCTGATGTGGATTAAGGAGTGGATATCATTTAAAAACTCTAGATTATTGAACGTAGAAGGTCACGATTTGCTGTTGGGATGGCATGCTTTCTTATGGTATAAGGGAAATAAACCACATGGTTATTTTAGAAGACATTATATAAGGGAGGCGTTGTTGTTAAATTGGGAAAAGATTTAAAAATTACATTATTTAAAAATTCCAGTCTGGACATTTACTGTGTATTTTTGATGGGCATACAACTCTAGGTAATTATTCTAGATATTTATCCTCGCTCACAAAACCTGCGATTTCTTGAAACAAACATCCTGGGACAGGAGGTGTTTAGGAGCATGGTGAAAGCTCTTACTTAAGGCTCCTGTCCTGGGTTCAGATGAGATGTTTAGCCATCATGCAGCTTTGGGATTCTTAACTAGTTTCTCTCCACTACCAACCAGTCCATTTTGCGTATGTCACCCTTCTCCTTCGGGAGGTCATTCCTTGCCTCTGAAGGAGGAGATCACGACCCCCAAACTTTACGCGGGGACAAATTGGCTTGACGTTAAGGTCTCATCTGTGTGGTCTTTCATTTGTACGTATCCGCTGCAAAAGCCAGCCCTTTGGGAAGGGCAGCATCAACGAAGATTGCCCAAACTCTTGGTTTGCCCCGAGGTGCAAAAGACACAATAACCAACAAGGAAAGATTTTTGGACGGATGGATTCATTCACAAGCGTCATGGAGAAATTGCTCCTCTGTGTGACCCAACGCAGGGTCCGTCTCTTTTTTGTCTTCTCCTAAAGCAGTGTTTCTCAACCTTGGCCACTTGAAGATGTCCGGACTTCAACTCCCAGAATTCCCCAGCCAGCATTCGCTGGCTGGGGAATTCTGGGAGTTGAAGTCCGGACATCTTCAAGTGGCCAAGGTTGAGAAACACTGTCCTAAACACAGGCTCCCCCCCCCCCGGAGTCTCTGGGAGTGGGGTAGCCTGTTCATTGGAAATAATACTATTATCTTCCCTCCGCGGGGGCGCAACTGCCAAACCCCCGGCCTGAGAGGCCAGCTGTGCCGGCATGGCATTCAAGCCACCCTCCCCGGCCGGCCGTGTTTGGAAACAAAGTGAAGTAAAAATAGCCCTAAGACGTCAATGGGTTTTCCTCCCCTTCCACGGGGGGGGGGGGCTCCTCCACCCCTTTCATCCAGGCAGCCGCGGCTCTCTTGGCCAAAGGTCGTCGGAAGCGGCTCCCAGACACGTGAGCGCCCTTTTAGGCGGGGGAGGCTGCCGGGGTCTTGCGAAAGGGAGGGGCTCCGGGCAGAGGGCCAGCTCCCTTGCTTTGCCGGCTCTTGCCAGGCCCACATACCGCCCACCCTGGGCGACCCAGCAGGCAGTGCCCGGGCCCAGCCAGGCTAGGAGAGGCTGGGCTGCTTCGGCTTCTGCTGCAGCGGGGGCAGCCTCCGCGCATAGGCGGCAGCGAGGCCACTCCTGCACGTGGGAACGCCTTGCGGGTCGCGCTCCCTTTCTTGACCGCCTTGGCGCCGCCGGGCTGCTTTTGGGGGGCCGCCATCCCCGCCTCGACCTCCCGAGGCTGACTCGCCGGCCCCAAACTCCCGCGTCACCATCTCCCCCCACCCCTCCGCGTTTGACACAGCCGCGGGTCAGCGCGTTCAGACGACGCGCGTTCCACGCCGGCTGACGGGAACCGCCTCCCTGGCGCCCCGATTGGCGAGCGCGCGGCCAATCAGGGCGCGCGGGGCGGGGGGGGGGAGAGGGTCGCGCGCCGACTCGCGCTCTCTGGCGGTGGAATAGGAGGGGCCGCGCCTGGGCGGGGCTGGGCAGCCTGGCCACGCCCAAAGCGCGAGGTGAGTGGGGGGCGCGTCGTCCTCCCCCCCCACCCTCACCCCGTGCCTTGAAAGCGCGGGTGAGAAAAGGGAGAGAAAAGCCGCCGCTTGGGGGCCGAGAGTGCGCGTGCGCGGGAGCGCCGCCGCCGTCTGAGGGCGGAGCGGCGTGGGGCGCGCGCGCGCGCCCGCGTCCTCCTCCTCCTCCCCCCCATCATCCCGGCCTTCTCGGGCGCGCGCCCAGCTGTCCTTTCCTCCCCCCCCCACGCCCTGCGAGGAAGGCCCGTCGCAGCCTTCGCCATGGTGCTGGAGTCGGTGGTGGCGGACTTGCTGAACCGCTTCCTGGGCTGCTACGTGGAGAACCTGAACAAGTCCCAGCTCAAGCTGGGCATCTGGGGGGGTAAGAGGCCAGGCTCCCGGGGTGGAAAAGGGGGGGGGGCTTGGAAGGCCTGGTGCAGCCGCCGCCGCCCAGGGAGGGGGGGGGTGGGCAGCCCCGGGGACGCCCCCACCCCAAGGGAGCCCCTTCTCCCCCTCCCCTTCTCCAGCCGCCCTTTGGAAGCGCTTCCCCTCCATGCCCCCCCTGCAGAAGGAGAGGAGTTTGGCAGACCCCCCCCCTTTGCTTTTATCTATTTCAATGCATTGCCTTTGACCCAACTTCAGTCTGGGCGGGGTGGGGGGTGTTCTATAAAACGGGGGGACCCCCAAATAAAAACAAAACCAGCTAAGACCTAAAGTCAAACAGACAATAAACCTATGGCTACTCTTTGGCAAGTCTCGCTTTGTGGCGACAAGAGATTCTTGTGGCTCCTGGCCGTGTTGCAAGGAGCCTCCTTCCCCCCCCCCCTCCTGCAAAACTCTGTTTCCTTTTCTGGAGGGGAGCCATTTGGCCATTTGTGTTTTGGTTGCCCTTTGGCTTTGTCCAAAAGCGGAGTTCCTCCCACTCCAGCAATAATAGTAAATAATAGTACAATACACAACCTCTTACGTGGTATTTCTCATCCCTGTTCTCAAAACATGACCCCTTTTTCTTGGTTTGTGTTCTTTGAACAATCTGTCGGCCTTAAGTTGTGCTATGTGAGAAGAGTGACGTAGTTTTGCTTTTGAAAATACATGTCGATCAATGTTTTGCTCTCATGCTAGATTTCTTCCAAAACACCCCGGCTTAAAAGTTAAAAGAATGTCATCGTGGCATTTACATTTGACTAAGAAAAGAAAGAACATTTTTAATGTCATTTGTGTTAGTCAGCAGAGCCTTAGGAGGAAGACTTCTGGCATTTACAGAATTAAAACCAAAGTTTTTGCTTCGCTTGAGATACATTTCTCAATGACTGGACAATCCAGTTTTCCCAGTTGCAATATAATCGGAAACATTTTCTCCACCAGCCACATTGTTGTTCTGCGATTGTTTGCATTGGAAAGTCTCCAATTAGAATACTTGTACCTGGAAGGTGGATTTCAGTTGTACTGTATTTACATCGCTTCTGAAAAACGGGCCAGGCATTCCTCATTGGCTCTGGGTTTTTATTTCCTCTTTTGATAACAGACTCCTGAAAAAAGTCTCTTAAAGGTTGCATATAATCTAAGCTTCTTGTAAAAAACGATTCTTGCTTTTGTGGAGTCAATTTTGCAGAAAGTGTATTTACTTTCTGGATGGGATTGAAACTTCATTTTTGGGTGGAAGCCAGACCAGGGGAGGGGCAGGGAAAGGCAAGGAAGAATTGAAGCTTGCCTTGAAAAAAATCATCTGGCCTGTGGCAACTAAGAACCACTGTGCTCAAGTTTGCAGATCATGAGATATGCAGCCACGAGATAGCAGAGTTATGAAACGATAGGGACCTCGCAGGCTTGAAACCACAATGGATTCTTTCAAGGTTGGCTGGAGGCTTTTGGTGGAGATGTTTTTACTTTTGCGTTTAAAATTTGCTTGCCAGCGGTTTGAAAATGGTATTAAGAAGATAGGATGTGTTCTGTTACGAAATGGCAGTTTTTCAGGAATGAGACGTCCTCTTAACTCTTCCTGTGGGTTTGCGATAAGAGTGCAAGGACGGAGTGCTCCAGAGTTTGCCCTTCCCTTGCAGCTTCCCCTAACTTTTAGCGTGACTAATCAGCATATAAAGTTTTCCCAAAAAAGTTCATCCAGTGTTTAATCAAGATAAGTGGCTGATAGTTTGCTCTGCTCTTTGTGGCTGTAGCCACGATTTAACCTTGCATCTGTGTGGTCTGGCTTCTCTCCTCACCAAAATGCACAGAAAGCCCTCCTCTGGTTGGAGATAACTGATACGGGGAGAGCTTTACGCATCTCCTTCTGATTCAGGCTGCCAGAACGAGGGGTAGCGCATAAAATGGAAACATTTTCAGCTCCTTTCTGATCTTCAAGTCAAAAAATAAAGCATTTTGAGCATGGAGCAGTTTGGTTGCGAGACCCCTAAGTTTGTGTCTAACTTGTGACTAAGATTAAAAATTGCACTGCTGCTTTTTTGCTTTAAAACCCATGGCGGGTTCCAGAGAACTGCAGCCATTTAAGGAGGAGGAGGGGGGGGTTGCCCCTCACCTGCAAAACCACTTTGCTCTGCTTCCCCTTCTGTTTAATGTTCCTCCTTCCATTTGGAGAAGCTGAGGCAAGAGTTGTTTTTAAGCCTGGTAGTGGCAACCTGCGTACTAATAAAAAATAAATAAAATTTTATTTGTGAAAAAAATAAATAAGAATAAAACCCATGGGGGGGTGCAGTAGGAAGTTGCAGCAAAGCCCATTTCTAGAGATTGGCCCCGAGTCAAATACTCTACAATAAAATGAAGTTTTAGTCTTTCACGGTAAAATTCTGGTGTTTCTTTCCTGCTTAGGTTGGGGAAGTTCTCAACCTACGTAGTAGAAGACTCTATTCATGTTCTGGTAACTTTCTTTTTGCAGATGTGTCTGCATTTTCTCTCAAAGATTAAAAACCAAGTAACTGATTAACGTTAACTTTGTTTTTCCTCTGGGTCAATTATTTCTTTGTCACTGCTCACTGATGGCGCCTTCCAAATTTTGTTAAGTGTTGCTGCTATTGAAATTAGCACGAGAAAGTTAACACAATTCTTACACTGCCTTGTTTCTTTCATGGTTTTGCAACAGGAATGAACAAGGCTGGGAATCAATTGTGTCCAGCGCTGCCTATTTCATCCCCTTTTAATATTCTGTTGCAATCATTTTCTTTACACTTGTTTTTGGTGTTTTGGTTTTTATGCTGTCTCCTAAGACTGACAAGAAGAGAGCAGGCGACAAATATTGACAAATGCATAAATAAGCCAATATTCCATAGTCACTAAATAGGCTCAACACTTAGCTGGGGAGGCATTCTACATTTTTTTAAAAAAGAAAAATGCTTTTATTTGTGGATGTTGTCACTGTGGCTGTGTAAACATCACAGCTTTTGTGATTAGGCCGATATGCGGGGAATGTGGCTCATTGATATCTTGTTCTCTTTTATAGGCAATGTGGCCCTTGATAACCTCCTAATCAAGGAAAATGCTCTGGTAAGCAACCTGGAAATTATCTTTTTTTTACTTCCATGGATCCAAACTATGATTTACAAACTTGATAAGTATAACATCCAGTCTGGGTCAGTTCACCAGAACCATTTCAGTTTCTCCGAGGTTTTGGATTTGTGCTGGAGCCCATCCTCAGGGAATTACTCTCTACCAAAATATGTCCTTTGGGCTGTGCTAATCTTATATCATCTTAATAGAGCCGAGGTGGCGCAGTGGTTAAATGCAGCACTGCAGGCTACTTCAGCTGACTGCAGTTCTGCAGTTCGGCTGTTCAAATCTCACCGGCTCAAAGGTTGACTCAGCCTTCCATCCTTCCGAGGTGGGTGAAATGAGGACCCAGATTGTTGTTGGGGGCAATATGCTGACTCTGTAAACCGCTTAGAGAGGGCTGAAAGCCCTATGAAGCGGTATATAAGTCTAACTGCTATTGCTATATTAATACGTGTAGTTGATGCAGTTTTGATTGGTTTAAGAATCCTGGATTTCAGCAGTTTGCCACTTTGGGGGGCTCATGCTGTAAGTTTCGTGGTGTTGAAGAGATGCCCCATTCCATATAGTCCTAAAATGGGGAAACGCCAAGCCAGACCAACCCCTCCCAAGAAGAGCTCCTAGCGCAGTGTTTCTCAACCTTGGCCACTTGAAGATGTCCGGACTTCAACTCCCAGAATTCCCCAGCCAGCGAATGCTGGCTGGGAAATTCTGGGAGTTGAAGTCCGGACATCTTCAAGTGGCCAAGGTTGAGAAACACTGTTAGTGCTTTCTTTAGCTTCCCATGTTAGAGCAGGCATGTGGAGCATTCCCCCCCGCCCCACTTTTCATCTTCACCCTGGCCTAACTGATCTCTCATCTGTAACGAGACTAGCCAGAGTTGGGAGCAGATTTATGGAATGACTGTGTGAGTCATTCCCCTTCCTCCCCCTTGTCCACCACACCCCAGTTGCCTCTCTGAAATATGTTTCCGCTCTTGCATGGGTAGGAAGGAAAAATTCAGTATCCCAGCCCCAGGGATTGACTTTTCTTCCCCAGGGATTGGCTATAGTAAGGCAGCTTGAAGTGCCTGGTCCCCTTTCCTGCCTCCCTGACTTGACCATTAACTTTTACTATGGGCCAATGCTGAAAAAGGTATCTTCTCTTTCTTGCTCAGAGCGAACTGGACGTACCGTTTAGAGTAAAGGCCGGTCAAATAGGTAAGTTCTTCACACAGTATTTAGTATTAGTATTTAGTATTTAATACATTTATAGGCCGCCCAATCCCGAAGGACTCCGGGCGGCTTACAGAAAATTAATAAAAAAGAGAAGAATTAAAAAAAAAACAGAGGAAAACAGATTAAAAAAACCCACCCTTGTCAGAATGATGTTGAGGTGGTCCTGGGTATCCTCTGGGCCTGCACTGGAAGAATACCTGGAGATGGAAGCTAGGCAACATTTAGCAGTCACCCATTTAGCAAAACGGGCTTTGTAGATGAAGCTTCAATCTGGAGCTTCCCTCTGGAACGAACTCCCTGCAGAGATTCGGACCCTCACCTCTCTCCAGGCCTTCCGAAAAGCCGTCAAAACCTGGCTTTGCTGGCAGGCCTGGGGTTGATGAGTTCCCCTCCCCGCTCGACTTGTGTGGTTGTGTGATTCTTGGCTATTTTAAGTACTTGTATTGTGTTCTATGTTCCCCTTTTCCCCCTTGAGTTGTTCGCCGCCCTGAGTCCCTCCCGGAGAAGGGCGGCATACAAATAAAATAAATCTAAATCTAAATCAGGAACGCAGCAATTTTACTATTGTTGGTTCGTTTCCAGGCACAGGCCAGTTACAAATCGTGGACTAAGGAATAAGGTGCACTTGAATATTGTTCTTACAGTTCTCTGCAAGAACAACTTGCAGTTTATTTAACGTGTTGGCAGAACCAATGAAGGCTAAATGGAGGATATCTTGTTTTTAGATAAGCTTACCCTGAAGATTCCTTGGAAGAATTTGTACGGTGAAGCCGTCGTTGCCTCCCTAGAAGGCTTATATCTTCTTGTTGTCCCCGGGGCAAGTAAGTTTCTTGGGGTAAATTGACATTGCTCCGTGGACCTGTATCGGGTTGGTGTCAAAACTCCCTACATAGGATATATGGCCAATAGAGCCTGCGCAAAGCGGAAAGTCCTCAGCTGTTTTGAACATAGAATGTCATAACATTTCCCACTTGGAATATTGAGAAGTCTTTGTCCTTTGAAACCTTCTCAAAATGCTTTGTTTTCCACAGCTGTTTTGTACTCAAAATAGAAAAGTGTGTGAAATTTCACACTCGGAACTAATTTGAAATTAAACATTTTTTTAACCTTGAGTTCCTGGTGTCTTTTGCAAAGTATCCAGGCAAGGTAAAATGTTAGTTGAAGTAAGCCGATGCGTATCTGAGTCTCTCATCACAGTCCAGGACCTCCTAGGATTAAGTCCTGTGTGTACGTGGAACTTGGCTCCCAGGTGAATCTGCGTAGAATTACATTGTTTGTCTTTCTTTGTTGGTAATCTTACATAAAACATCCAGCAGGCTATGGTTACCCCTATGTCATTGGTCTTAAGTGTGTGGTTTGGATGAAGAAACTTGTTAAGTAGAAGATCGGGAATATCCAATAACATTTGGATTCTAAGAAATCGTATTCAGGTTCTGAGCTTGCCACAAAAATATGATTCTTAATTTCTGCTCTCTGGAGATTCTGATAATTATAATTATGGAACTCATAATCTCAGGAAAGACGGACTGCATGTTTCTTCCTTTTCACATCCAGGGAAATATAATATTCTGCCTTTCCAATATTTCCTAGGATATTTCATTTTTCTGGGAGAGTTCATATAAAGAGAGCAGGTTGATGGTCGAGATATTGCCTTGATGCAGTATTGAATAAAATATGACTTCCTTGTTGTTGTTTTCCTTGCAGGCATTAAATATGATGCAGAAAAAGAAGAGAAATACCTACAAGATAATAAACAGAAGGAGCTGTCAAGAATTGAAGAAGCCTTACAAAAATCAGCAGAAAAAGGTAGATTACTTTTAAGAGGTGAACGTGACTGATGTGTTCAAAGCTACTTCAGAGTCCTAGTGAAGCAGAGCACTCCTGGAAAGCCCCCAAAGGCAAAATAACTGTGTTGATATTAATTTTACAGGAGAGAGAAGGACGTGAAAAATCTCATTTTCCATGCTCTAGAAATATCACCATATTGGGAATTTTCTGCTTTCACTTTCGCCCTTTACGTTGTCTTCAGACAGAAGCCCCCCCCTTGCCTTGCATAATTAAAAACCGAGCGGGGCAGAGGGAATCTCCCTGTGAAGTGGCGCTTTCAGCGACAGACATGGTTGTGGGACACGGTTTTGTTTCTTGAATTGCGTAGGCGCACTCTCTCTTGTCTCGGTGTTCAAAAAACATGCATTGGTTCAGCTTGCTCCAGAGTTGCTTCTCTGCTTTTAAATGTCTTGCTTTTTGATCATGCTGTCATGTGGATGAAGGCGTGTCTTCGGATCTCATGCATGGCCTGGAGACCATTGTGCACACGCCCGGTGGGTACGCATGCTTAAGCTCTCTAGCCAAGCAATTGGAGGAGGGAGGTTGAATGGCTGGATGGCAGGTTAGCAGCCTACACCAGGGGTCTCCAAAGTTGGGCTCTTTAAGACTTGTGGACTTCAACCCCTAGAATTCCCCAGCCAGCCACGGACTCTCTGATGACAAAATCTTTCTTTCTGATGGGCATTTGGGAAAAAGCAATGCTAGTAAAATACCTTCTCAATTCAGATTGAAATTGTGTAAGAATATACTAATGTTTCAGTTTGAAGTAGCTTTGAGAATTTCTTAGCTAGGAAATTAACCTTGACAACTGAAAAGGTTACTCTATTTCATTTTATCTACACTTACATGAAAAATGTAGAAATGCCTATCATTGTAGTAGATTTCTAATTGCGGGCGCTTGTGGAAATTTAATTTAGCAGTTCTGATGAAAAATGATATTTTCCTCAGTTATCTTCTTAATATTTTCCCCTTTATTTCTGTTGCTTGCTTTTATAAGACTTTCCTAACTTTAATTTATCCTTTTTCTGTAAAATTGCTTACATTATGAAGGACGTAAGTCTAAAAAGACTAAAAAACATTTTAAGAAACCATTTAAAGCTCGTGAGCACTCAAAAGGTAGGTACAATGAGCAGAATTTGCTGCACATTTCTGCTTGCTGCTTCTGTTTTTTTATAAATTGATTTTAACAATTCTGCAGTAATATGTGTGACTTTATCGTTGCCAGTGTTGTTCTCATAAGAAATGAATGTAAAGAGAGAGAAACAAAAGGAAAACTAACAAGGCTTTTTCATGGTGTACATTGGGTTGAAAAGAGGGCTGCAGATTTGGGAAAAAATGTCCTCCTAGCACTGGGGAGAAAATGGTTTCTTTAATACACAATTCAGTGGTGTGTCCCCTTTGATATTTTCCATGTTGGCTATTTCTCAAGAAAATATAAAAAGTTTACCCTGTCTTTGGAGTGTGTTGTATGGTTTAATGGTTAAGATCTAAGATCTTCTTTAGACTTTGTTGTGTAGAGGAGAAAAAAAGAGGAAATGCTTAGAAGTTATGAAAAGTAAACAGATGATGTTTAATATGATAATTGAAGGAACGAGATGGAAACCAACTTACAAATGATTTTTTAGATAAACCAAAGGAACAGAAGAAAGATACTTTCTTGGAAAAGCTTGCAACTCAAGTCATCAAAAATGTACAAGTCAAAATCACCGGCATCCATATCAAGTATGAAGATGATGTAAGTGGCCTGGAGCCTGTGCAAAACTGAGTAGTAAGAGTAAGAAAAAGCGGCCTCTTATATGAAGGGCTGGGCTGCTTAGCTAAGGATAGTTTCCATAAACAATGGCCCAAAACGTAAATAAAATATAAAATGCATTGTTTCTTGAAGAGGCTGGGAACTTTCCTGTACAAGATTTACAGAAGGTTGTTTTTGCTTCAAAATATGTGAAAAGAAAGGAGTTGCAAAACAACTAAATCCTGCATTTTATCTGCTGGGACCCATTTTGGATCTTACGCAGATTTTTTTACGTGTAACTAAACTGCAAATGCAGTTATGCTAAGGTGTTTAATGAAGCATTTTCTCCTGTGCTTGCAGATCACCGATCCGAAGCAACCGATCTCTTTAGGAATGACTCTGGCAGAGCTCAGCTTGCAGGTAAGGCAAAGACTTCCTGGTGGGCTGGCAAGAATGGCGAGTTATTTTTGGCTGTGTTTATTTTCACACTGGAAACCGTTCTTAAAGACAAATGTTACTTAATTACTGTGGAAACCCCCCCATTGCAGCTTTATTAACAGTGGGGAATTAGTGGGGACGGTTCAAGAGACGTTTTCTAGCTGTGAGACTTTGACTAAACAAATCCTTCCAGATGTGACGCCTAAAAAAAGTGTGAAGCCGGCAAGATCACATTCATGTCTTTTTAAATTTAATTTCCAGACCACGAATGAAAACTGGACTCCTTGCATTTTAAACGACGCTGCAAAGATCATCTACAAGGTACCGCTTATCCGGGGGTTCAAGCACAGCAATTTCTCCTAGAGGCTACCTGGAAAAGCATATTCAGGGACATGAATTTTAATGGCCAGCATGCTTAGCGATGCATCGCGCTTAAGCCCGAAGTGGCAGGGCTTTTGATCTCTTACCCCGTGAATAGTGGATCCTCGGTGCCTCTTTCTTCCTCACTTCCCCCAAAGCTCAGATACGGGTTTTTTGAAAGCTGGCTTGTGCTCCGGTCTTTTAAAAGCTTGTTTTGATGCTCCCTCGGGCAAGCAGAACAACCCCTTAATTGGCTGCCAGCCCCAGAAGTGCTTTTGGCAGCTTGTCTAGATCAAGGCAACGTTCCCCTCAAACAAAATTGTTCTGCCTGGCTTTGTATCCGCCTCGGTAAATGCCTGTCCTTTGATGCGTTTCTGCAAATGCTCCTCCGACTTTGTTGCTGTTTGAGGGGGTCCTTGGCGCTCTCGGTTGCAGCCCCTCACCAACGGCATCCTTTCTTTCAGCTTCTGAGCCTTGATTCCCTGAGCATCTACTGGAACGTGGAGAGCGAAATGTATTACCGCTCTTCCCGCGAGCAAATCTTGGTAATTTAAATCTTATTGTACTGTATGTTTGTGATGTCTTTTCACTGGTAAGGTTGGTAGAGCAGTAATATAAGATTGGGATTAGCCAGCAGCCAAGGACTTCCACTCCAGGGAGTTTCCTTGGCATGATGTCATCCCCAAAGCCCACCCCTGGCCGGACTTCATGGGCACGTTTGAATTGAATTGAATTGATTATATTTCTATGCCGCCCTTTTCCCCAAAGGGGACTCAGGGCGGCTCACAATCCAAGTCAAGGGGGTGGGGTACAAATAAGGAATAAAAAAGACGAAAAGAACAATACATAATTTAAAAACACACAACAGTCATACCATTCGAGAGGGGACAAAAACTCATTAGCCCCAGGCCTGTCGGAACAGCCAGGTTTTAAGGGCTTTGCGGAAGGCCTGGAGGGTGGTGAGGGTTCGAATCTCCAGGGGGAATTCGTTCCAGAGGGTCGGAGCAGCCACAGAGAAGGCTCTCCTCCAGGTAGTCACCAGTCGGCATTGGCCGGCGGATGGAATTCGGAGGAGGCCTAATCTGTGGGATCTAATCGGTCTATTGGAGGTAATTTGTTTGCAAGATGAGAAGCGGGAGTCTTCTTCCTGACCGGTGTTTCTCAATCTTGGCCTCTTTCAGATGAGAGGACTTCAGTTCCCAGAATGCCTCAGGTGGCCTTGAACACTGTCCTAGACAGGGAGAATTCAGTAAACATTAACTTCAAATTAGGCAATTTATCCGTGGGATGTTGCCCCTCAAATATAACGCCTGCCCCTTTTTTTCTGCATTGTTTCCTCTGATGAGTTAGTTAGATTACTTTATTGTCATTGCACTTTGTACAACAAAATTAAATGCGATCTTCAGTGTGCAGTGACAGTTTGGGTTGTGGTTGCTAAGGAATGATGTGCAGTCTTTAAGCACAACATCAGGGGGTGGCTGGTTTCCTCCTTGACTCACGGGAAGCTGGCAGCGAAGATCACAAGGGGTGATGATGTGACTGTGGGAAGCTGTGACCACTGGAACTGTCTGCCTGTCGCCAAGAGCCCCGATCATGATCTCCTGTGACTGTGGGGACACTGTGACAGCCACAACTTCCAAGGACCGGCCATAAGTCTTCTTGTTGAGCCCTGTTGTAACTTCGAATGGTTGCTAAGTCACTAAGTGAGGACTACCAGTATAGTCAAAAGCCCTTCCCTGTCTTTCATGGTTGGCAAAGCATGATGATACCCCTGATGACAACAATTGGACCTACCCTTTGGTGGGCTCCGTAGTGCCCTGGGGTCTCTGGCCTGCTGGCAAAACCATCTCTTCATGCTTTTTGAAAGAATGTGTGTGTGGGGGGGGGGAGGGGGCAACCTTATTTCTGCAAGAGAGGAATGAGACATTCTGACATGTTTTCCTAATTTTTTTAAAAAATCACCGGACTCATCACTGTGTGGACATTTTGCAGCCAAAGAGCAGATACTGTAGGCTGTGCGTGAACGTCTAGTGAGGGGGATGTAGATTAGATGAGATTTAATTAATTTATAGGCCGCCCAATCCCGAAGGACTCCGGGCAGCTTACAACAAATACATTTAAAAATAGAAAAGTTAAAACAAAGAGACATAGATTAAAAAACCCACAACATGCACCCAGTCTAATCCGGGCTGGACCTCAGTCATGACATTAGACGGATGCTCTGGAAGGAAAATGACTTCTAGGTTGAGTTATTTCCCTGGCATGAACTCTGCCTCCTTTAACAGTGGTGAGTTCTCCGCATTGCCCCCTGATCTTCATCCAGACTATGGTGTCCTTTGCCTTGATCACTGAAATACTTGAAAGGTTTGTGGGTTTCTTGCCACACACAGGAGCGGCTGAAAAAAGGAGTCCCTTCTATGAACCAAGAGCTTCCTGACTATCAGTACAGTAAGTGAGAAGGGGAGAGCTGAAGGGGTAGGGCTGTTGGGTCCATGGGTGGGAAGAGGGGGGAAGCCTCAGCCCACCTGTGAGGAGGGAGCTGGGACTGACACAAAGGATGGGTGGTCTCTGTAGGGACCCACTGGAGCCTGCCACCAGGTAAAGGAAAAGGGTGTGGGGTGGGTAAGGCTCTCCTGGCCATGGAATTGTACCCCCAGAGATCCGGACCTTGCCCACTCTCATGGCCTTCAGGAAAGCTGTAAAAACCTGGCTGTTCCGGCAGGCCTGGGGCTGTTGACCTCACTGTTGAGGTCCAGCCCCGATTAGAATGAATGTATGAGGCTGTTTGCTATTTTTAAACTCTTTTCTTTTATCTTTTGTGTTTTTCTTACATTTTTTGTAAGCCGCCCGGAGTCCTTCGGGATTGGCGGCATATAAATATATTTAATAAAATAAATAATAATAAATACATAAATAAATGTGGAGAGCAATTTAGCCAAGGAGTCTAATAGAGACAGGCAGAGAAGATATGATGAAATAAATAGGTCAGACAGTTCGTGCCCTGTCTTGTGCTGAAGTGAGCCCTTTTGGCACCATCATGTTGTCTGAGCTCACCCATGGGAGTTGTGATTCATAAGCCAAGTTTTTGGGTAAGAGCATGAACAACATCCTGTGCCAAAGCTGCAACATCGCTAGTATAAACCCAACTATTAATAAATGGAGTAGCCTATTTTAATTCAGCAAGTTTGCAGCAATGATTTTGTTTCGATTTTTATAGAGACTCGTTCCTAATTTCTCTCTCTCTTTTAAAGTATTTAAACCCGTGTCGGCTTCTGCAAAACTCTACCTTAACCCTCATGCCGAAGAAGAACTGGAGACTCCCAAGGTTGACTGCGCCATGGAAGTCCAGAGCATCGCCGTTGAACTCACCAAGCCTCAGGTAGTAGGATGTATGTTACCTGCTCAGATCCCCCAGGTGACGACTTCCGTAAACTCTTCTAGACGAAGGGGGTTTCCCAGGAACCCTGGGCTTTTTACCGTTGTTAGAAACATCTTCCTCGGCAATCCTCAAAATTCTGTTCCTCTCCAGCTAAGATTCCTCTTGTGTTTTTCCCCCCTTCATTTAGTACCTTAGTATGATTGATCTCTTGGAATCCATTGATTACATGGTCCGAAACGCCCCGTATAGAAAATACAGACCGGACGTTCCTCTGCACAGGAATACCAAACAGTGGTGAGCCAGAGATATTTCTGTGTTGCTCCTGATCTGGTTGCAAGAGTTCTTCAGTGCAGCAAAGGGCGGAAAAGGCCTCCTAAGCAAAACTGGCATTTTCAAAAAGTATTTTAAAATACTGAAGGAAGAATTGTTTTGTCTGCTTTGGCCACGAAAATTAAGGGAAACTTTTGCAGAGGAACAACGAGGAGCACAAACTGCTTCAGTTGAGGAAGTGCTTAGAACTTCTTGCCTAGAGGGAGGGAAGGAAGGAGAGAAGGAGAGTAGATAGGAAGGAGGGAAGGAGGGAAGAAAGGAGGGAACTTAAGAGAAGAGAAAGGAAGGAGGGAAGGAGGAAAGGAGGGAGGGAAGATATGAGAGAAGGACGGGGGAAGAAGAGAGGAAAGAGAGAGGGAAGGAAAGGTAGGATAGGAAAAGAAAGGAGGGAAGGAAGGAGGGAAGGAGAGAAGGAGGGAGGGGAGAAGATATCTAACCTCTGATGTCTATAAGGATTTTGATATTATGGGAACGTCTTGAAATGCAGTCAAATGTAAAGCGAAACAGTGAATGTTGTATTGTTTTTTACCAGTTATTGGTTGTTGTACTTTTCTTTTACTAATAAAAATATTTATTTAAAAAAAAAGAAATTCTTGCCTGCAAATATCCCACCTGCCCCAGGTCCTGTCCCTGTTAGCTCAAATTATTTATTTCCCAGGGCTCAATAATGTGATTGTTTGTTACAGGTGGAAGTATGCAGGAAATTGCATTCTTGACCTTCACATCAAGCGATACACGCAGATGTGGTCGTGGGATCATATAAAGAGCCACAGGCAACTTCTGAAAAGTTACAAAAACGCTTACAAAGTTAAACTGACACAAACCAAATTATCAGAGGAAAATCAGAAACAAATCCAGGTAATTGATCCAAGGCTGGCTCTGGGGGCCGGAGCCTTAGCCGGAGGAGGAGGAGGAGGAGAAGGGTTGGAGGAAGGTCCGAGAACAGTGTTTCTCAACCTTGTCAACTTGAAGATGTCTGGACTTCAACTCCCAGAATTCCCCAGCCAGCATTCGCTGGCTGGGGAATTCTGGGAGTTGAAGTCCAGACATCTTCAAGTTGACAAGGTTGAGAAACACTGTCCTAGAAACTCCATGTCTGCATTTGCCCCACAGGACTTGGAGAAGGCTCTGGATGTCTTCAACATTGTTTTAGCAAGGCAACAAGCCCAAACCGAGGTAGGTTCCCCCCCCCTCCCGCCCCCCTGGTTCCTCTCATAAGGATTTTATAACAGTCCATTTTAAACACGGAGCGAGCTTTACACACCTGCTTCAGAAATTGCACCATCAATAGAAATGCTCCCAGTGCAGATTCCATTGTCAGCAAAAGTGTTTAGAAGCGTTTCTGAAAACAGCACATCGAGAAGCTGCTTGTAATCGGCCGACGCACCTTTGTGCCCTTTGCAAAGGATTTCGTTCAAAGGAATCTCGCAATTTTATTCCTTCAGTAGTGATCACAAACCATCTATTAGCATACATAGCCGAGCTTTGCAAAATGGCCGTTTTTGGTTGTTTTTTTCCATGAAATTTTAGTATTTAGGGGATGGTTTAGTTTGCATAAAGACCCCGTTTCTTTCTGTTGGGTGAAGATGAGGCTGGTGAAAGTGCCGAACCTCTGATCCTTTCTCTCTGATTTATAGGTTGTGAGGTCAGGGCAAAAACTCTCCAAGAAACCTGCAGATGGGGAGAAGAAGGGGGGCTGGTTCTCTGGCTTTTGGGGCAGGAAGGAATCGAAGAAGAAGGACGATGAAGAAGACACGTCAGTCCCTGAAAGTGAGTCTCCGTCTCTCCAGCAGCCCCAAGACCCCCCCCGAGTGGCTGGTCACAAAGGGCGGAGCATGAAACCAGGAACGAAGCGACCAAACTGAATGGGGGGGGGGAGGCAAAGGAACCCCAGTTCCAGCCCAGCCTCGGGCCCACCTGAGGGGCAAAGTGCCAGCCCTTCCTTCTGCTCGGAGGGTCCTCCAAGGTAACCCCTTCCACCCTCTCTGCAGCTATCGATGACCTCATGACCCCTGAAGAGAAGGCAAAGCTGTTCACCGCCATCGGCTACAGCGACAGTTCACACAACCTGACTTTGCCCAAAAAGGTAACGGAGCCTTTGGGTTAAATCCGGAGTGTCACAGAAGAAGATGAACTGCTCCGCATTTCGTGGGCAAAACGTACAAGTGGGCCGTAATTCACCTTTCCCCTCCCTTGCGTTGGGGAGGGGACCCCGGGTATCGTATCCGCCTGACGTTTGTGATGAAAACACCCCATTCGATGCTCTGCAATGCTTTTGTCTCCCGTTTAGTATGTGGCCCACGTGGTGTCCCTGAAGCTCCTCAGCACTTCCTTTACCATCAGAGAGGACAGGGACGTCCCAGACACCCTTAAAATTCAGATCATCGATTTAAGCACTAAAATCTCGCAGAGGCCAGGCGCACAAGCTCTGAAGTAAGTCTGCCGGTTCCACAAGTCCCTTCCAAGTTCCTTATGTGAATCGGGGCTCCTTGGTTTACTGCAGTGGTTCCCAAACTTGGCAACTTTAAGACTTGTGGACTTCAATTCCCAGTATTCCCAGAGTATCCCAGAGCTGGCTGGAGAATTCTGGGAGTTGAAGTCCACAAGTCTTAAAGTTGCCAAGTTTGGGAATCACTGGTTTACTGAAAGGCGTGACCCGTCAAAACCGCGCTCGACTAAGCCGCGCCCGATTAAACCACGTCGCTGACATCATCAACAGGGCGACAACAGCCAGCGCGGAGAAAGAAGGGGAGCTTTAAATAGCGCTTTGAAAGCAAGCCGATTCAACTTAAGGTAAGGGTTAGGTTTAGGGTTAGGTTTAGGGTTAGGTTAAGGGTTAGGTTTAGGGTTAGGTTAAGGGTTAGGGTTAGGGTTAGGATTAGGTTTAGGGGTTAATTTTAGGCTTAGGGTTTACAGCGTGCTTCTGTCTCCGCGCTGTTGTCGCCCTGTTGATGACGTCAGCGACGCGGTTTAGTCAGACGCGGTTTAGTCGAGCGCGGTTTTGTGGTGGAACCACTGAAAGGGCGACTTCTGCGGTATGGCTGACGACAGGCCAATCTCCTGGGTGCTTCTTGGCTTAAAGCTTGGGCCTTCTTCCCCCTCCTGCATCAGCTGGGCTCCCAGCCGTCCCATTGGTCTTTCATTAATTGTAGAGACATTTTCTCCTCTTTAAGACGGAACGTGGCATCGCCGCTTCCTTACAGTTTGAGGAGGGAAACCCAGTTGCCTCTTGGTCATTTGCAGGATAGAAGCAAAGCTTGAACATTGGTACATGACGGGCTTGAGGCAACGGGACGTTGTGCCTTCCCTCGTGGCCTCCATTGGGGCTGCCGAGTCGTCTCTGCTGGAAATCCAGTTTGAGACCAACCCGGAGGGCAGCGTGGCTGACCAGAGCCTCTCCCTTCAGTCGCAGCCCGTGGAAATCATCTACGATGCGGTGAGTGAGATCGGTGTGAAATGCTTCTCATCTCTCAAGAGTTGAACCTATTTCCGTATTTGCAGTCCTTTGAGAGAGAGAGAAAGAGATACAATTGATAACTGTCTTTTCTCAGAGGACAATCAACGCCCTGGTGGAATTCTTCCAAACCAACCGAGGCATGGACCTGGAACGCCTAACCACAGCCACCCTGTCGAAACTGGAAGAAATTAAAGAGAGGACCGCCACAGGTCTGTTTTGGATTCCTCAGGTCAACTCCAGATGATTAAATGGCCCTTTTGGCCCCGTGGGCAAACGTCCAGGTGCAGAGGGGTTTCCCACGGTGTACTTTAAGCCGAATTCTGTTCCGGCAGGGGAAAGGGGAAGTGCCCGCCTCAGCTATAGAGCCGAGGTGGCGCAGTGGTTAGGGTGCAGTACTGCAGGCCACTTCAGCTGACTGCTATCTGCAGTTCAGCGGTTCTAATCTCACCGGCTCAGGGTTGACTCAGCCTTCCATCCTTCCGAGGTGGGTGAAATGAGGACCGGGATTGTTGTTGGGGGCGATATGCTGACTCTGTAAACCGCTTAGAGAGGGCTGAAAGCCTTATGAAGCGGTATATAAGTCTTAACTGCTATTGCTATTGCTAGCTCCGTTCTGCTTCCCGCCTTAGGGCTTATGCATATCATCGAAACACGGAAAGTCCTGGACCTCAGGATCAACTTGAAGCCTTCCTATCTTCTGATCCCACAAACCGGCTTCCACCACGAAAAGTCAAACTTGCTTATTTTGGACCTTGGTACTTTCCAGGTAAGTCATGATGACCTTTCTTAAAGATTGAAGGCAAGATAAATTACCGTGTTTTTCGGACTATAAGACACAGCGGTGTATAAGATGCACCAAGATTTTAAAGAGGTAAGTAAGAAAAAAAATAGTTTTTATCCTCTTTGTCCCCCAGGAGCACTCTGCAAGCTTCAGCAGGGCTGGGGGAAGGCACAAAACTGCCCCATTTTTGCAAAAAAAACCCATTTTTTTGCAAAAATGGAATGCAGGGGTGGGGCTTCTGGAGGCCAAAAATGGCTGTATTTGGTGTATAAGACGCACCAACATTTCCACACTCTTTTTTTGGGGGGGGAGAGGTGCACTTTATACTCTTAAAAATACAGCAATAAATGAAACCTTGGCGGAAGAGAGGAGTGTGTCCCTCTCAGGTGTAACCTAGTCCTGTCAAGGGCTGATGAATGCATCAGCCGAGGTGGCGCAATGGTTAGAGTGCAGTACTGCAGGCCACTTCAGCTGACTGCTATCTGCAGTTCGGCGGTTCAAATCTCACCGGCTCAAGGTTGACTCAGCCTTCCATCCTTCCGAGGTGGGTGAAATGAGGACCCGGATTGTTGTTGGGGGCAATATGCTGACTCTGTAAACCGCTTAGAGAGGGCTGAAAGCCCTATGAAGCGGTAGATAAGTCTAACTGCTATTGCTATTGCTAATGCAGCCGTGGGCCAGTTGTGTTTATGGACACATTTGTGAAAACTACGTGACAGTGGCAGGTTAAGCAGCAGAGACACTTGTCATTCAACAGCTGAAGAGCATCAGCCAAGGTCACCACCAGAACTCCAGCAGTTCCTTGGAGGAGATCATGGACAAAGCCTATGACAGATTTGATGTCGAAATCAAGAACGTACAGCTGCTGTTCGGCAGATCAGGTACAATGCCTCTAAATCCAAAACATCATTGACTGCATATCAAGTGGGAAGAAGTTGACACAAAGGGTGCAGTATTCATACCGCTACATACACGCCTTGACATTCGAATTGATTTGCTCTCTCCGGCCGGTGGGCATCCTGAAGTTTTCATATAGGCATTTTTGTGGTATCGCCAGGCCTTACTAGAGTTTTATGTATCCCTGTTATTGATTATCACGCTGGTATCACCGAAATATCAGCAACTCTTTCACTGTGTTTTAGGGGAAGATTGGAAAAAGGCCCGGTCTGAGCCCGCATCCCTGCTGCACATATTGCGTCCCATGGACATCCGTGTCCAAGTTGCCAAATCTATGGTGGAGAAGGACGTCAGGATGGCAAAGTAACGTAGCAATTTTAAAAGCTGTAAAGATGGTTCAGGTGGAGCCGGCCTTGTTTTTGTGGCTGGCCTTTTATTCAGTGCGCTTAATGCTGCTACAGACCCCTTGAAATGTTGTCAGAGTGGCATCCTGGGCAGGAGTGGGAATTCATGGCACGGGTTTTTTTTTAAATCGTGGCCTTTGGCACACTGAAGCTACTGATCAATGCCATGAAATTAAACTTACCCAAATCTTCTCAGGACGAAGTAGCCAGCCAGTCTCCCTGGAGACGTCCTAATGGTCTTTTAAAAAGCTTTCCCAGTGTACCTTAAGCATTTTTTTGGGATGTTTCTCAAAATCAATTCTTTAGGCCCAATTGAAAGAAAGCCTTTAACTGGCTGTTCACTTCGTATCCTTGTTACCAGAGATCAGTGCGTTTGTTTGTAAAAACAAGATGTTAATTACATTTCCTTTTTTGGTGCCTCCTGTGCAGTGCGTGCCAGTTTCACAGCCCTGCTGGGTTTTGGTGTTGCTGGGTTTTGTGTGTGTGTGTGTGTTTTCCCTTCTAGATCAAGAGCGAAGCAGAGTTATTAGCAACCTAGTTCTGTTTCTTTCTTCTCCACGTTTTATATCCTTAGGTTTAAAGTGTCAGGCGAGCTTCCTTTGGTTCACCT
Organism: Thamnophis sirtalis; assembly: GCF_051295495.1. NCBI lineage: Eukaryota > Metazoa > Chordata > Lepidosauria > Squamata > Natricidae > Thamnophis > Thamnophis sirtalis. The sequence goes on from NW_028261382.1 coordinate 839,506, forward strand.
GAGAATTTCTGATCAGAAGATCAAAGGGGTTTTGGAGCTAATTGACAGCATTCCCCTCCCACAGAAATCCAGTGTTTCAGTTTCAACTGCAAAGGTATCAAACTCTTTGTAACATTTGGGGAAAGTACAGCCAGCAATTACCATAATTATTGGCATTTCCGAGACACAGAAAGGTCAAAAGTGTAATAAATCCTAGTGGAGCAGTCATGCCAGCTGGGCACTGCTGGGGGAACATTCCAGTCTGAAGTGTTGTGATTATATAAAAATATAATCCAGTGGTTTATCGCTGTCTCTCATTCTTTTGCAGGCTCCGGCCATCCCTGTGGTCTCTGAGGGAAGGAAAGACTTCCTTGGGGCCACACGATTGCTGGAAGAATTAGAACCAGGTAAAAAAAAGGGGGGGAAAGGAAGGACAGCCAAAATTACGGCAAATCTAAGGCAGTTGTTTAGAAAGCACACTCGTGGCTCAGACAACTTTGCCTTAAAATCTTTAAATGGCACATTTTAAAAAAACCAAGTTACGGTAAATGGAAACTCCCTTCGGCCTCGTCCCTCCCGCAAATGACTGTACAAAACCAATTTTATTTAAACGTTGATTAATGAATCCATTCCACGGTGAATATTTTGACGCCCACAGAATGTCCTAACAACACTTTCTTTCTTCCTTAGAATCCGACGATGAATATTTTGATTTCGATGATTATCCCCAACAACCAGAGAAAGTGGCTCCCCCACAAAAAAAGCAGCTGAAGAATGAAACTGAAACTGTTCAGGAGGAGCTGACGGACCTGCAATTAAAATTTGAAATTAAGGAGGCAAGTGTGGGGTTTTTTTTTGTCTGCGTCACTTAGCGACCGAAGTTTGATTCCCACTTGTAGTCATAAGTTGAGGACTGTATTTGAAGATGCCCAGATTTCAAAATTCAACAAGCATCTCTTAACTTAGGTGATTTTGGAACTGACCAAGCAGCTGCAGAGGGAAGAAACAATACTCGTATTTAACGTGCAGCAGCTTGGGATGGAAGCCACTGCTAGGACATTTGACCTGAAAGCTGAGACTTACTTGAGAAAGATTAGCCTGAATTATTATGAAATTCAAGGTAATTTGGTTAACAAGTTAAGCAGTTACAAAAATGTACTTTTGGGCAGGGGGCGAGAAAAAAAATTATGATTTGATTTGTGTTCTTGATGGGGAAAAAACTTTCTACCCGAAAAGTCTATAGTCTTAAAAAAAAAAAGCAAAATTGTTACGGATTTTGTTTAAAAGAGAAAAGGCTTAGTTTAATTAATTTAATTTAATTTAACTAACCACATTTATATGCCACCCAATCCCGAAGGACTCCTTAAAAAACCATGTGGGCTTTACGTAACCTGCCATTTCTTAGATACCAAATATTTTTGTAGGTAAACGGCAGCAAATTCATTTGATCAGTTCATCGGATGTCTCCGGATTAGACCTTTTGAAAGTAGAATATATCAAGGTAAAGACCTTTTTTTTTTTTAAAGAAAAAATGTTACCAAATGATACGTACTGAACTGCACGTGCAAATAATTGCTTTTGTACAATACGAAAATTGTGTTTCAGTTTTTAGTCACATATTGATTATATTTCTTCTCAGGCCGATAAAAACGGTCCAAAATTTCAGACAGTTTTTGACAATACCGAGCAAAGAATGGAGGTAAGGAAAATTTAAGAAAACTCACCCTAACCTTAATTGTAAATAACGCTGGGTTTGCTGCTAAGGAAGCCCCCTCTACTCCCTGCCAAGACTGTGGGTTGGGTAGAAAAGACTAAGCAGGTTTTTATAGCAGTGCCTGACTTTTGAAAAAACCCTTCTTTGCGTTGCTGCTCTTAGCCATATCCAGGAAGGCGTCCCCTCTCTTCGGCCCTCCTTCATTCTGAAATAGCCTGCTGTGTCCTTAGCCTACTAAATCAGATGAAGAAGGGACCTTGAGTCCTTTTCAGCCATCGCGTGGTGTCAGGTGACAGTTGAAAGAAAGTCTAAGAATAGAGGGTTCCAGATAGCATCCAAATTTAAATCAGAGTCCAAGGCAAAGCATTCCTCAAAGTTCCAATTTATTAAGAGAGTCATGGCCCATCTGGGAAAAGCCGAATCTGAAAGCTTCCCGGAATTGAACTTTCAATCCCCAATTGAAAGTTCAAGATCTTGCATCCCAATAGCAATAGCAATAGCAGTAGACTTATATACCGCTTCATAGGCCTTTCAGGCCTCTCTAAGCGGTTTACAGAGAGTCAGCATATTGCCCCCAACAATCTGGGTCCTCATTTTACCCACCTCGGAAGGATGGAAGGCTGAGTCAACCCTGAGCCGGTGAGATTTGAACCGCTGACCTGCTGATCTAGCAGTAGCCTGCAGTGCTGCTTTTAACCACTGCGCCACCTTGGCTCTCCCCACACCCACAAGTCCATCCCATGGTCCAATCTCCCACTGCCGTGAAGACGGATTCCTCCCATCCAGTTCCGGTCAGGTGCAGAGACAAAGGATGACCTTGGCTTCCTAGAAAGAATTTTGTTATGGCTACATGGCATCTAACTCCGTACAATCCCCCCCCTCCCATTTTCCCACCGTAGAAAACGCATAGCAGAATAATAGAAAGCGTGGCAGGCCAAAGATCCAACGGAAAAGATTCCTGCAGGCCTGACACCCAAATTACACTTAAGAAAACGGTTGCTTCTCTTGGGGATGTTGGACTGAGACCCGTTTATGAAATGCACAGGAAAGCCAGGGTGCCCTATTTCCCCCTGAACCAACAACGTAATCCTTGGGCATCAAGGCAGTGATTCTGGTGGAGAGGTGGGTGAATGGGGAGAGCTTGCTTTTGAAGAGGTGCCTTTGCCCCCCCCTCTCCCCCAAACCCCACAGGTGACCTTCTCCTCCCTCCAAGTGGTGCTGCACACCCAGGCTCTTCTCTCAGCTCTGGGGTACCTCATGGCGGTGGTCCCAGCAAGGGAGAAGCAGATACCAGCCCTGCAGAGACGGGAGGAGACCCAGAGGACGGAATCTACGTGGAAAGAAGGTAATGGGCAGCTATATTTGGGTGCTGTTTTCTCCCTTTCAGGATGGCCTGGAATAGGTCTATATCAGTGTTTCTCAACCTTAGCAACTTGAAGATGTCCGGACTTCAACTCCCAGAATTCCCCAGCCAGCGAATGCTGGCTGGGGAATTCTGGGAGTTGAAGTCCGGACATCTTCCAAGTTGCTAAGGTTGAGAAACACTGGTCTATAACTTGTTGCTTTATTTAAAAACCTCTCCCTCTACAGTGGCAAAAACGAGCAAGGACAAGGATGTGTTTCATTTCAAATTCTTTGCCAAGATGGAGGCCTTCTGTTTGAACGTTTGCGACGAGAAGAACAACATTGCTGAAATAAAAGTTCAAGGTAATGGGGAAATGCCTGCTTCATTCAGCTCTTCCAAGCTGTCCAGAACATTCTCTGAGCTTGAATTACTGAAATATATATCCCATCTGTTGGAGGACTTTTGAGTTCACTGAGTTTCCGATTTCTCAATTCTGATCTTGTGTTAGTGGAAGACCAGTTAAATAGACGCACTTCTGGTGGTTTGAAATGAAGGGGAGGGAGGGGGGAGGCAGTTGGGCATCGTCCTGGGCACTTCAAGAGGACAGAATGAGATTAAGTTCCTTGGCTTTTGGCCCAATGTATTCAGTGGCTCAGATTTTAGAAATGTTTCAAAAGCTGCTTCAAAATGTGCTTTTGGAATTTGAATAACACAGTTAAAGGTTAGTCTATTTAGTTAGAAATCTGAGATTTCATTTCTATGGTTCTTAGCAAATAATGAACCATTTTCCCCCCCTTTCAGGCCTCGACTCCTTCCTTTTTCTGCAGTCCAGTCAAACGATTCTCTTTGCCCGGCTGAAAGACATTGTTGTTATTGATGTTGACTCCAGGACAATTCATAAAAAGGTACAGTTACTCATTTGATTGCAAGTCAAAACTCTGACTTTTTAGCTTCCAGGATGGATCTCTTGTATTTTGTACCAAGAGACGTCCCACAGGGGCCTCCGGTGTTGTCATATAGCTCCTTGTATAGGTGTGGCGGTCACCCATGGCCCAGTGCATAACAGGGCATGCGCAGCCACGCTGAACCACACAGGAAAAAACAAACTCCATAAACATCCTGATAGTGCATAACATAACATCCTGATAGTTTGCTCTAGATGTGCCTTACCCAACGACGCCCAGGATTTGACCATATATAGACAGAACTTCCCTGAGCAGTAGATTAGCAATTGTACTTTGACAGGCTGTCTTTAATCACATGCTGATTTCTCCTCCTGCCTTTGTCCTATCTCAATAAAAGGGGCTCCCAGACCCCAATCTGGGTCGCCTCATCCCGAGAAAGCTCGTGTCCGTGTCTTTTCTCAACATTGGCCTCATGAGGCGAACCACGGGTACTTTGCATTTGGTGACCCCGATGTGATTCGAACACGCAGCCTTCTGAAGTTCCTTCTCCAGGGGTTTTGGAAGAAACAGCCTGTGCAAACTTGGTCCGAGTCCATTTGTGTCTTCTTCATGTCCACATTGGCTTTAGAGCTTCTGCCTTTAAGAACCAGCGAGGGCTCCGTGTGCTTGTTGAGCATTGCAAACACACATCTGTTGGATACCCATCTAGAAACTACCAATCCAGCCCTTGATACTTTTGCTTGCCCACCTTCTAGGCGGTTTCCATAGTCGGCGACGAAGTCTTCAGTTTCAACCTGGCCTTATACCCAGAGGCCACCGAGGGAGAAGCTTACACGGATATGTCCAAAGTGGATGGAACCGTGGCTCTCAAAGTGGGCTGCATTCAGATCATCTATCTACACAAATTCCTCATGACACTCCTGGTAAGACTGCCAGCTGGGAGGAGTTGTTGCTGTTCTGTTTTTCACAGGGCCTGGAAGGAAGTCTTTATATTGGGACACAGAGAACAGAACCTCCCTCCCTCCCTCCCTCCCCACCCCTTTCTCATACGGGTAACAGGAAACTCAAAAATGCATCACTTAAATATCACCGTTAAGTAATGGTCCATTTCCATTTATTGAATTTATAGGGCGCCCAATCCCGGAGGACTCCGGGCGGCTTACAGAAATAAGAAATATTAAAAAGGATTAAAACAAATAAGACACAACAAATTAAGAGAAACACAACATACACCCAGTCTTAGCGGGGCTGGACCTCAATCCAGAGGTCAACAGCCCCAGGCCTGCCGGAAAAGCCAGGTTTTGATAGCTTTACGGAAGGCCATGAGAGTGGGTAGGGTCTGGATCTCTGGGGGTAGCTCATTCCATAGGGCCGGAGCGGCAACAGAGAAGGCCCTACTCCGAGGCGTCGCCAGCCGGCATTGTCCAGCTGACGGCACCCGGAGAAGGCCCATCCTGTGCGATCTTATCGGTTTTAGGGAGGTATGTGGCAGGAGACGGTCTCTTAGGTCCACTGCTTCCTCGGCCCATTCCTGACCTGCGAGCCTCTTGCTTGTCACAGAATTTCCTGAGCAACTTCCAAATCGCCACCGAGGCCTTGAGTGCGGCTACGGTGCAGGCCGCCGAGAAGGCCGCCACCAGCATGAGGGATTTCGCCCGGAGGAGTTTCCGCCTCGCCATGGACATCAACCTGAAGGCCCCCGTCATCGTCGTCCCGCAGTCTTCCGTCTCTTGCAACGCTGTGGTCTTTGACCTTGGGCTGATTAAAATACAGAACCGGTTCAGCCTGGTGCCGGCGGAGGATTGCTCACTGCCTCCCATCGTGGATAAAATGGAGGTTCACCTCACCCAGCTGAAGCTGTCCAGGTAAACCGGGTTCCTCTTCGCCCGTGGAGCGCGGTGTGATTGGGGAGGATTTCGGTTACGTTAACCCCACAATAATTGTGTGACTTCCTCTAGGACAGTCTTGCAGCGAGGGGCTTCGCAGCCAGACATTCAAATTTTGCGCCCCATTAATCTGGACCTTTCGGTCAACCGCAACCTGGCCGGGATGTGGTACCACAAAATACCCCTGGTGGAAGTCCAAGGTTACCTTGATACCATCAGCGTAAGCTAATTTCTCTTCTCTTGTGCAGCTGGGGTGTTTCTCCCAGGGTCCCCATAGAGCAGGGGGTCTTCAAACTTGGCAGCTTTAAGACTTGCGGACTTCAACTCCCAGAATTCTCCATTTATTTTATTTATTTATTTATTTATTAAAATTTATAGGCCGCCCTTTTCCCTGAGGGGACTCAGGGCGGCTTACAATCACAAGGGAAGGGGGTGCAGTATCAAAAGACAAAACAAAATGTGAACAAAGAAAAAATAATAAAACACAACTTTCATTCAGCAATCAACACTCGGGCGGGTAACTTGGAAACCTATCCCCAGGCCTGCTGGGAGAGCCAGATCTTGAGGGCTGCGCGGAAGGTCTGGATGGTGGTGAGGGTACGAATCCAGCCAGCTCTTCTCCCCCCCGCCAAAAAAGCTGGCTTCTTTCCCATTCACCAGATGTGACTCTTGTGACTACGCTGCACCTCTATCTTTTTTTGGGGGACACACACAGGGAGAATCCCCTCCTTGTACATTCCTCATTCTATGAGGACTTCTTGGCTTCCAACCTCTTCGATGCTCTTGATTAATTCCAGTATGAAGAGCGGTGCCTTTTCCTGACCTACGTCCTCATCACGGTTTGCTGAACTGTCCCTCACTTAGAGGCCCCCTTGGAGACTACGATGATTTGGGGGGGGGGGGGTGTAACCTTGTCATCCTGGCTTTTGCTGAGGCTTAGCCCCTCCAAAATGAGGCCTTGGGGATGTCGAAGGTGGTGTCTGCCTGAGCAGGAAGAACCACAGAGAGGATTTTTAGATGGGATGATAGTTATATCGTCTCCAGTGCAGTGGTGAAATTCAATTTTTTTTTAACTACTGGTTCTGTGGGCATGGCTTGGCGGGCGTGGCAGGAGAAGGATACTGCAAAATCCCCATTCCCTCTCCCCCCACTCTGTGGCCAGTCAGAAGTGGTATTTGCTGGTTCTCTGAACTACTCAAAATTCCCGCTACCGGTTCTCCAGAACCTGTCAGAACCTGCTGGATTTCATCCCTGCCCCAGTGGTTCCCATAATGGTCTGGAGTGGAACCTTCGCTTTGCCCTGTTTGCGACAGAAGCACGGAAAAGCGGAGTGGGGGGCGCTGAATGATAAAAGCTAAGGAGGGTCTTGGCCAAAAGGCGGATGAATGTAGCTGTGCATTCGACGGGCAGGGTTGGGGTTAGTCCCCCCCCTTGTTTCGTGGCGGCTCATTCAGCCCGAAGAAACGTAACCTCTCCCCCCCCCCCCCCGAAATGCCCCCGTTTCTAGATTATCCTGAGTCAGGAGGATTTAAACATCCTGCTTAAAGTTATGAATGAAAACCTGGCTGAAGCAGACAAAACAGACCCTGGGCCAGAACCAGCAGCCTCCTCGACGGAAGGTAGGACATCTTTGTTGTTGTTGTTGTTGTTGTAGTTTATTTATAGGCCGCCCTTTTCCCTGAGGGGACTCAGGGCGGCTTACAATCAAAAAAAGGAAGGGGAGTGTAGGACAATACAAAAAAAGAAATGTGCACAAAGTAAATTAGACAATAAAACTCAACATTCACTCAGCATTCGGGAGGGGCGAAATAGGATTATCCCCAGGCCTGACGGGTTAGCCAGTTCTTGAGGGCTGTACGGAAGGCCTGGACGGTGGTGAGGGTACGAATCTCCACGGGGAGATTGTTCCATAGTGTCGGAGCCGCAACAGAGAAGGCTCTCCTCCGAGTAGTCGCCAGTCGGCACTGACTGGCGGATGGAATACGGAGGAGGCCAACTCTATGCGATCTGATGGGACGCAGGGAGGTAATTGGCAGAAGGCGGTCTCTCAAATAGCCAGATCCACTACCATGGAGCGCTTTATAGGTGGTGAGTAGGACCTTGAAGTGCACCCGGAGACCAACAGGTAGCCAGTGCAGCTCACGGAGGATCGGTGTTATGTGGGCGAACCGTGGTGCGCCCACGATCACTCGCGCGGCCGCATTCTGGACTAGCTGAAGTCTTCGGATGCTCTTCAAGGGCAGCCCCATGTAGAGCACATTACAGTATTCCAGCCTAGAGATCACAAGGGCTCGAGTGACTGTTGTGAGGGCCTCCCGATTCAGGTAGGGCCGCAACTGGCGCACCAGGCGAACCTGGGCAAATGCCCCCCTGGTCACAGCTGAGAGATGGTGGTCAAAAGTTAGCTGTGAATCCAGGAGGACTCCCAAGTTGCGGGCCCTTTCTGAGGGGTTTAAATTTTGTCCCCCCAGCCTGAGTGATGGTATGGTGGCCAAATTTTTGGGAGGGAAACACAACAGCCACTCGGTCTTGTCTGGGTTGAGTATCAGCTTGTTCGCTCTCATCCAGTCTTTAACGGCTTCCAGTCCCCGGTTCATCACGTCCACCGCTTCATTGAGTTGGCACGGGGCGGACAGATACAACTGTGTATCGTCCGCATATTGGTGATATTTTATCCCGTGCCTTCGGATGATCTCGCCCAGCGGTTTCATGTAAATGTTGAATAGTAGGGGGGATAGGACCGACCCCTGCGGACCTTTGGATGGGTCTCTGTTCCCAGGTTGAGTAGCTGGAGTGTTCCTTGCCCTCCCCCCCCCCCCCGGCAGGGAGTTGAGGAGGGAGCTCATCCACCGGTGCTCTTCCGTGGACAGACAGACAGATGGCAGCAGACTGAAAGGGGCTCTGGCGGGGAGGGGCTCCTGGCCTGATCCAGGCTCACAGCTCATGACTTTAAACTCATCAAGAAGCCCCTGGCTTTGCAGCAGCCTTTTAAGTGGAAGCCTCTTCTTTTTGGGGATGCGCAGGCAAGGTGAAAGAACCGGTGCCGTCGGCTGGAGCCCCCAAATCCAGCCTCTCGGAAGAAGCCCAGAAGGACGATAGGACCAGCCTCCTGCTGAACTTTGAAATAAACAAGGTAGGCAACTTAAGAGGCTCTGCCTCGATTCAGTCGCATTTACCCACGGCTCCTCCTTTTGATTGACTTTATTTATTTTAAACACCGCTTATTTGCTTGGCAGTGGAGCATTCAACTTCTGAATCAGCCTGCAGCAGCAGCAGCAGCTTAAGCCTAATTCAGACCCAAGGTATCCCGTTTCCTGAATAAGTGCTGGCAAGGACAGCCTTATTTGCTCTCCTTCCTCCGGCCAGAAGAGCCGGTTATTGTTAGTGGTCCACCCGTCGGTTTATTCCCAGGGGGCTTTGCCCTCCTTTCTCTGGAGGGCCCCTCCCTGCCCTTCTAGCTGATGCCAACAGCTGAACTCGTCAAAGCTTGTGCTTTGCCCTCCTGTGGGCAGGAGGGCTGAAAAGAGATGGGGGGAGTAAGTTAGCACCCCACTTTCCAGGCTCATCCTGGCTGGTGAGAAATGGTGGGGTTTCTCAGGACTCCTGAATTGGAGCCAGCTGGATGGTGCCTCCATCAGGACAAGTCCGGATCATAACTTTCTCTGTTCTGATTAAAGGCTCTGTGGCTTCCAGGATTTTTGGCATCTTCGTGAATCTGACAGACCTGCATTCTTGTTTCTTCCTACAGCACACCCGTCTCTCCTGGAAGGTGGCTTGGCAAAATGGCAAATGCAGATAGACAACCGGAATATGAATGGCTGGGTGTATTTTTACGTGTCATATATGCTATCTTTCATATACTTTCTCTTCCCTCTTTCAGGTCTTAGTTACGTTAACGAAGCAAGTGGAAAAGCAAAGCTTTCCTTTGTACAGGCTCACAGTATTAAAACTTGGAAGCGAAGGTAGAATTAAAATGCACGATATGACTCTTACAGCATATCTTCAGAAAGTGCAGATGAATTGCCTTGAATTCACTGGTAAGTCATATTTAATGAAGGATTTCACAAATGAATGTGACTCAGATTACACACAGGCTTTTAGAGGACAACGTTAAGCTGCAGATCACATTTTTCTAAATATTTCAATTTTGTGTTCTGAATTTTTATTCTTCATTGTGCAAAGCTCTGCTTGAGTTTTAAGCATTTTAGAGAGCCTTGTTCAACCTGCTATTTTTTCCATAAAGATTCCCATTCTTCTCCTTAGCCGGGAGGACTTCATCAAGCTTATGAAACATCTATTTACTGTATATTTTGGGTAATTTCTGAGTCTCTGAAACTGAAAATTTCTCTGAAGAAATTACCCTCTTTACTGTATTCATCCACTTTTCCTTGCTTAGGCTGACTTACAACAGTCTAAGTATGAATTGTATTCTTTCTACAGATTCCAAAGGAGACCCCTTAAATATTATTAGTTCTTCAGATGAATCCGGCAAGCATCTCCTAAAGATGGAATACGTTAAGGTTAAGCACGTCTTTAAAACTAAAAATTAGTGTGGGGTGTTTTGAGTGGATGCTTAAAACAAAAATGGCTGTGTTTTACACAGAGAATCAAAGTGAAATAAAGGAAATTAATGTATGTTACAAAAAGCCGAATTGAATCCTAGTTGCTAGAAGTTTCTGCTAGAAGGCTGGATTGAGCCAGTTGCATTCAGGGGGGGGGGGGGGCTCGCCTCTTATTCCTACCTGAGGAAGGCAACACATCTTCCTTTCCCCTTTTTCTTTCTTGGGAATTGAACTCTGCTCACTGGTCTCATTTCTAGGGGGAGGGGGAGCGTGGTGTGGGGCTTACTCTACTGAGAGCAGTTGGCAGAAATAGGTAGCTGTTGAACCCAGGGCCGCCCGCAGGATACAGTAAAAAGTGACAAGGGGATGACGCAGCAGCGGTGGGATCGGACCAAGAGGAGCCTTGATTGCAATGCCAAGTCCCACACCTTGAACGTTTCAAGCGCACGTCCCCGCCTTAACATAGCAGTTTGCGTGAACATGCATGTGCTTTGCTGCTGGTTCGCCATCTGCCGCAGACTGAAACCGTGTTTCTCGTTTAGGCCGATGTGGATGGTCCTCACTTTGACACCGTTTACAACAGAACAAAGCAGTTGCTGAATGTGAGTATTGTCAATAGGAGCATTGTCTTAGCTACCCAGGGGAGGGCGTGTCCTTTGGAGAATGAGTCCCCTTCGGGGGAAAAGGGCGGCATATAAATATAATAAATGAACGAATACTAGTTGAACCGAAAGAGCTCAGGTTCCAATTGGATTGTTAAGCCCAATAACTCACATTTATCCCATGGGGGGGCTGAGGGGCCTTTTTAAATGATAAAAACCTGTTTTCAGGTGAGAGGCCCCCTCCTTCATTTATCTCCTTTCTTTTTTTCTCCCCCCAGGTATCCTTTTCTTCGTTAGACTTAATTTTGCACACCGAAGCCTTGCTTTCTATCATGAATTTTTTCACATCTGCCTCAAGTGGTATCACGCCAGCTGAGAAGGGGGCTGATGTAGAGCGACCATCAGAAGACCCCAAAACAGCTGTTGCAAAATCAGGTATCGGAGGGTTGATATCTCTCTTTATAGAGCCGAGGTGGCGCAGTGGTTAAATGCAGCACTGCAGGCTACTTCAGCTGACTGCAGTTCTGCAGTTTGGCTGTTCAAATCCCACCAGGCTCAAGGTTGACTCAGCCTTCCATCCTTCCGAGGTGGGTAAAATGAGGACCCAGATTATGAGGGCAATATGCTGACTCTGTAAACCGCTTAGAGAGGGTTGAAAGCCCTATGAAGCGGTATATAAGTCTAACTGCTATTGCTATTGCTATTGCTATTGCTATCTATCTATCTATCTATCTATCTATCTATCTATCTATCTATCTATCTATCTATCTATCTATCTATCTATCTATCGGATTGTTGGGGGCGATATGCTGACTCTGTAAACCGCTTAGAGAGGGCTGAAAGCCCTATGAAGCAGTATATAAGTCTAACTATTGCTATTGCTCTTTCCCTCTCTCTCTCCCCCTCTCTTTCCACCAATCCCATTTAATACTGAGGAACCAAGGCGATCCCTTTTGACCATGATGAGCCAATTAAATCCATTCATTTAAGAAGCCTTTTGAATTTCCAAGTTTCTTTGAAGCAGAAGGAGTGGGGGGGCGGGTCACAAAACCTCGGGGTGTTCACTGCTCCGAGACCAGGGAGGAGGAGGAGGAAGAAGAGTGAGGAACACGGCCGGGGGGAAATAGGCCCACCACGCTGACCGATTTCTTCTTGCTCTTCAGATGCTGCTGGCCCTGCAGCCATCTCTGATGACGTGTTTGACTTGAAGCTCACTGCCAAACTGAATGCCTTTAACATTTGGGTCTGCGACCAGAAAGCTAATATTGCAGACATACGGATTCAAGGTAAGCGCATTTGAAATAATCCACCGGAATTAAACAAAAAAAAAAAAAGCAGTATTCAGCTGCCCTCCTTCCCAGTTACTTAACCCTGAGGTGGCGCAGTGGTTAGGGTGCAGTACTGCAGGCCACTTCAGCTGACTGTTATCTGCAGTTCAGCGGTTCAAATCTCACCGGCTCAAGGTTGACTCAGCCTTCCATCCTTTCCGAGGTGGGTGAAATGAGGACCCAGACTGTGGGGGCGATAGGCTGACTCTGTAAACCGCTTAGAGAGGGCTGAAAGCCCTATGAAGCGGTATATAAGTCTAACTGCTATTGCTATTGCTGTAGGATGGAATTCTCCTTCTTGTTCGGTCCTTGGGTCAAATAGGTTTCCTGTAGCAGCAAGAGAGGAGAACTAGTAATAGATTAAGTGTAAATTCCCTAAGAAAACCCCAGTGCCCAAACTTCAATAAAAAACGGAAGACATCCCCTTTTATTCTTTGTCCTCCTTCCTCCCCAGGTATGGAGGCCTGTGTGTTTACCACCACAAAGCACACCGAAGTCTTTGCCCGGCTTCGGGATTTCATCATAACCAACGTCGATCCGGAAACGGTTCATAAAAAGGTGAGCCTGGCATTGGGAGGCCTCGGAATGAGCCTCACGGACCAGTTTGGCCGAGTTGGGAACAGAAGAGACGGTCAGAAGGGGGGGGAAAGCACCTCCGAGTGTAGAATTGCACACTCTGGCCTGTTCACATGTCGCCTTTCCCCCTCGAGATGGAGAAACTGAATTGCGGGGTGGCAGGGAAGGGTGGGGGCTGGTGGAGCTGGAAACTTCTGGGGGGCAGGGGCTGACACCCCAGGGAGCCTTTTTTCCTTGCTGGGGGGCAGGGCAGGCCTCGGTGGATGATATCAAAGAGAGCGGAAATCGTGGTACATGTGATCTTTTATTTTTCTTTTTGATTTAATACTTTTTTTATTTTCCACTTTCATAACATATAATCCCATGTATACTATTACATAGCCAATATCCTATTGTATTAAGTAGTAATCACATCAGTTCCTCTTGTCATCAACGCCCAGAAAGATAAAAACCCATTATTGGCTCTTCTGCTCTCCATACACCTCTTTCTTCTGCCTCTCTCCTACCTCCTTTCTTCCCTCCATCATCCTTTCCTGCTCTACTTCCCCTTCCTTTCTCCTTCTCCTCTCTCTTCATTCCACTCCTCCTTATCCTCCTCATCTTCCCCCCTTCACCCTCTCTCCTATCCCTCTCTTCCTATCTTTCTTCTCTCCTCTGTTTCCCACTCTTCCTCTCATTGGTGTATTTCCGCTTCTGAGCAAACTCCATTCTATGTTGATGGTATTTATGCTTCCATATCCATAGAAAGTTTTTATTTTCCATTTTCATAACATATAATCCCATGTATACCATTACATAGCCAATATCCTATTGTATTAAGTAGTAATTACATCAGTTCCTCTTGCCATCAACGCCCAGAAAGATAAAAACCCATTATTGGCTCTTCTGCTCTCCATACACCTCTTTCTTCTGCCTCTCTCCTACCTCCTTTCTTCCCTCCATCATCCTTTCCTACTCTACTTCCCCTTCCTTTCTCCTTCTCCTCTCTCTTCATTCCACTCCTCCTTATCCTCCTCATCTTCCCCCCTTACCCTCTCTCCTATCCCTCTCTTCCCATCTTTCTTCTCTCCTCTGTTTCCCACTCTTCCTCTCTCCTATCCCTCTCTTCCTATCTTTCTTCTCTCCTGTTTCCCACTCTTCCTCTCTCCTATCCCTCTCTTCCTATCTTTCTTCTCTCCTCTGTTTCCCACTCTTCCTCTCTCCTATCCCTCTCTTCCTATCTTTCTTCTCTCCTCTGTTTCCCACTCTTCCTCTCATTCACTTAGTGTATTTCAGCTTCTGAGCAAACTCCATTCTATGTTGATGGTATTTATGCTTCCCTATCAATATACTTAACATATCTTAGTTTTAAAGAAAAAATAAGAGAAGACAGTATACATGTGCAATCATATTACATTAAAATTTAACACCCCTCGTCAAGCCTAATATGCATCCCTCTCTCCCCCCCAACCCCCCAGCCTTCCCTCCCCTGACTTCCCAGAACCCATACACGGTATAAATCTTTAACAAAACAGTCTAAAATATATTGGAAAAAAGAATAGAAAATTGATAACATCTTTACATTGAGCTTAGCTCCTCCTTGCTAGGCTAACTTTAAACAATTTATATCGTTCCTGATCTTAATCACAAGCTATCTGGAATTTCTTAGTCCCATATTTATTTTGAGTATAATCAATCCATTTTTTCCAGTCTCGTTTATATCTCTCGTTTGAGTGGTCCTTAAGGTACATGTGATTTTTGCAGCCAGTCTCGATAGTGGGAGACGAAGTCTTCCGCTTCACGATGTCCCTTTATTCCGACGCCACCGAAGGAGAGGCCTACACGGACATGTCCAAGGTGGATGGCAAAATGTCCCTGAAAGTGGGCTGCGTTCAGATCGTCTACGTCCACAAATTCTTCATGACGCTTCTGGTAAGAGAGCCGCTTCTCTCTCTCGACTTACACCAGCCTTCCCTAACCTGGAACCCTTTTAAGATGCGTGGACTTCAACTCCCAGAATTCACTTCGTCTCTCAGATCCGGAAGATGAAGCGAATTCTGGGAGTTGAAGTCCAGGCGTCTTAAAGTTGCCAAAGTGGAGAAACACTGGCTGACGCTGCAGTTCTCAAATGCGTAGGCCCAAAATCCCGGTCTCCTCACAAGGGATGGAAAATAGCAATAGCAGTTAGACTTATATACCGCTTCATAGGGCTTTCAGCCCTCTCTAAGCGGTTTACAGAGTCGGCATATCGCCCCCACAGTCTGGGTCCTCATTTCACCCACCTCGGAAGGATGGAAGGCTGAGTCAACCCTGAGCCGGTGAGATTTGAACCGCCGAACTGCAGATAGCAGTCAGCTGAAGTGGCCTGCAGTGCTGCACCCTAACCACTGCGCCACCTCGGCTCCTCGAAAAGACTAGCATTCAGTCCCGCAGTGCAGAGCTTGGCCATTACTTCTTCTTCCTTTACGTTGTGACATTAGAGAATGAGACGGTTGGAAAGTTTACACAATTAATACTTACTTTCACTTTTCTTTTTACTCACCTGGGGGATCCATTTGCAATTTTCTTCCTGCTTAATTAGCCTTGTAATTCTGTCCTTGCTTAGCATTTCCTCAACCACTTCCAAACGGCCAAGGAGGCCCTGAGCACGGCCACGGTTCAAGCCGCAGGAAAGGCCGCCCTCAGCATGAAGGACTTTGCTCAGAAGAGCTTTCGCCTCTCGATGGACATCAACCTGAAAGCTCCCGTCATCCTGATCCCTCAGTCTTCCGCGTCCAATGATGTCTTGATAGCCGATCTTGGCTTAATCAGAGTTTGGAACGAATTCACCCTGGTCTCTGGGGAGAAGACGACGCCTCCCCCCGTGATTGACAAGATGGATATCCAACTCACCCAGTTGAAGATCTCCAGGTATGTATGATGTCAGCCTCGTTCCCCTCCAGATCAGCAGACAGGTGGCTGCCCATTGAGGGCGTTCCTTGCTTGTTGCTGTGGGGTTTCTCCTGGCAGTGGGAAGACTTTTCTGCAGCAGAGAAGCCTGTCAGGGTTCCAAATAGCATCCAAAATTAAATCAGAGTCCGAGGCAAAGCATTCCTCAAAGTTCCAATTTATTAAGAGAGCCATGTTGGCACATCTGGGAAAACCCGAATCTGAAAGCTTCCTGGTTTCCCCCACCCAGTTGAAAGTTCAAGATCTTGCATCCCCACACCCACCAGTCCATCCCAGGGTCCAATCGTCCACTGCCACGAAGACAGATTCCTCCCATCCAGTTCCGGTCAAGTGCAGAGGTTCAAAGACAAAGGATGACCTTGGCTTTCAAGAAAGAATGTTGTTATGGCTACATAGCATCTAACTCCATACAATCCCCCACCCTCCCATTTTCCCACAATAGAAAAGGCACAGTAGAATAACAGAAAGTGTGGCAGGCCAAAGACGCACAAGAAAAGATGGCTGCAGGCCTGACAAAGCCATTCCTTGAAGGCTCGACAAGAGACCCTGCCCGGCCCTGTGAGGTGGTCTGAAGCGCAACCGTTGTCTTTAGCCGTGTTCCTCCACCTTTGGTTATGAATGCAAGCATAAAGTAGAGCAAGTGGCAGTTCTAAGCAAGCCATCTTGCATTTCTTTCCCCATCAGACACCGGGAGGGCTTCCGAAGGGTTTAGTCAGGACAGCCCCCCCCCTCTATTGAGCTAAATTGTTTTGGGGCAAAGCAGGAACTGGGAACCAAAGCAGACTTCCCTCCATGGAAAGGCCCCTTTGCATTAGAGCAGGCATTGTCCAAACTTTGGCAACTTTTAAGACTTGTGGACTTCAACTCCCAGAATTCCCCAGCCAGCATCCCACTGGGAAGGGCTATTCCCAGTGGTGCCGTGCGCTGCCGGTAGGAGAGGCTGCTTTACTCAGGGGGCCACCTGGTGACTCTCCACCCGTTCCCCTTTCATTTGTAGGGCGGTGGTGGGCAGCAGCCCTCAGCCAGAGATCGAGATTTTGCAGCCGGTCAACCTACAGCTCTCAGTTCAGAGGAACTTGGCCTCCGATTGGTATCTGCAGATTCCGGGGATCTCCATCCAAGGAGACTTAAAGGCCATGCTGGTAAGGTCACAAAAATCCAGGAGAGCCATGGATGTAAGCTCCGGATTACAGCAATCGCTTGTGTTCCGATAGAGGCTACACTGGTTTTGCCCTTGAAGCGGGCTTTGATTTTCCACTTATCTCCACTTACAACTTTTTTACATAAGGTTTTTTTCCCCCTTCTGGGTGGAAGCATCCCTGCCTGTTGTGAACACAATAGAAAACCAGCAATTTCTGCCTTTTCTGACAGTGCCGCAATCACTCTGTGCGTATATGGCCTAGGAGCTGGATATCTCCGTGACCACCTCCTGCCACATACCTCCCAGCGCCCAATAAGATCTCACAGGGTGGGCCTTCTCCGGGTGCCGTTGACTACACAATGTCGGCTGGCGGCTCCCCGGGGGAGGGCCTTCTCTGTAGCCGCTCCGACCCTATGGAATGAGCTACCCCCAGAGATCCGGACCCTCCCCACTCTCACGGCCTTCCGAAAGGCTATTAAAACCTGGCTGTTCCGGCAGGCCCCGGGCTGTTGACCTCACGACTGATGTCCAGCCCTGATTAGACTGGATACATGATGTGGTTTTTCTTTTTTTTTCTTTTTTTAAAATTATTATTTTAATTTTATCTTACAACGGTCCTACTTCTTCTTCCCTCCCTCCCTCTTTCCTTCCCTCGTTTCTTCTCTCCTACTCCCCTTCCTTCCCTCCTTCCCTCCTTCCCATTCCCTCCTTCTCTCCTTCCCTCCTTCCTTCCTTCCTTCCTTCCCTCCTTTCTTTTCTCCTTCTCTCCTTCCTTTCCCCCTTCCTTCCCTCCCTCCTTCCCCCCTTCCTTCTCTCCTACATTCCCTCCTTCCTTCCCTCCTTTCTTCTCTCCTACTCCCCTTCCTTCCCTCCCTCCTTCCCCGTTTTTTAACACTTCACTTTTCTTAAAATTTTATTTCCTGTAAGCCGCCCGGAGTCCTTCGGGATTGGGCGGCCTATAAATTTATTAAATCAAATCAAATATCTTCTCTTTGCAGCTCTCGCTCAGCCAGGACGACTTGACTTTGCTCATGAACATTTTGCTGGAGAATCTGAGTGAAGCTGCTGCAGACCCCAAAGCCACACCCTCAACCTTGCCAGATGCTCAGAAGCCTAAAAAGCCCGACGCTGAAGCTGTGTCTGGCCTTGAGGAGGAAGGCACGTCTTGAGCATTTAATTCAAAGGGTTGCAAAATGCATCGCTTATTTGTTACCACCATCAGGACAAAGTAGTCCTGGGGAGCATTGGGAAAAACAAGTTTGGGATGTTAGCTAAAAACCGGGGGGGTCTTTGGATGTGAAAGTGGCTGGGTGTGACAGCCACTCTGTCCCAGCCAGACAACCTCACAGGGTTGTCGTTATGTATAAGAGAAGAGGACATTAGATGGGAACGGCACCTTGAATTCAGCAAAACACCAAGGTGGAATAAAAATAAATGGCTTAACGCAGTGTTTCTCAACCTTGGCAACTTGAAGATGTCCGGACTTCAACTCCCAGAATTCCCCAGCCAGCAAATGCTGGCTGGGGAATTCTGGGAGTTGAAGTCCGGACATCTTCAAGTTGCCAAGGTTGAGAAACACTGGCTTAATGTACGCTGGTCTTGGGTTCTAATAAAGCTTCCATTTGTGAAATCGGATCAAACGGGGTTGGCATTGAATGGAAGAGAATGACCTCAAGTACCAGTCCTGCTTTTAAGCCCCTTTCTCGTTTCTCAATCACCCAGGAACCCCTGAGATTCCCGCAGAGGAAGCCCCTGGGGGAGACCAGCTGAAGAAAAGTGTGGCGGTGATGTTTCATTTCAACTTTGAATCGCTCTCCGTTGTTCTCTACAATGCCGATAAGAACCAGGTTGGTGACAATATTCTCGAAAGCCAATTTCCTTGGGACCCCAAGATAACAGCGTTACAAAAAAAAAATACCACAGGCCAAGGAGATCTGTGTGGTCCAAAAAAAGGAGAGTTTGTTCCAAAAACGTGTGAAATTTGATCTTTAGAGCTTGTTAGCCATTTGTGTGTGCCTCTTCATATATGTGTACACACACGCTCACTCGTGCACACAATCCCCGTGGAGATTCGTACCCTGACCACAGTCCAGGCCTTCCGTACAGCACTCAAGATCTGGCTAGCCCGTCAGGCCTGGGGATAAATTTTCTTGCCCCTCCCGAATGCTGAGTGAATGTTGTGTTTTAGTATTTTTAGTTATCTCACATTTTTTTTCTGTATTCTGTCTTTCACTCCCCTTCCCTTACTATTGTAAGCCGCCCTGAGTCCCCTCAGGGAAAAGGGCGGCCTATAAATGCTAAATAAAATCAAATTAAAATCAAATCAAACACACAGTGTCAACTCATAAAGTTGCCATGGTGAGGAAAGGTGGGGAGTGCATGCCTTTGACTAGAGTCGGATCTCAGATTACTGCAGCAGGCTTGTGAGGTGGGCACCTCGTTGGAGAATGTGATTTATGACACAGACTGAGGGAAGGGAAGAAAGAGGGGCAATGTTCAGCCATGATTAAAGTGAGGTCAGATCTGACTGCAATGGGGTATTGCCAAAGTGGCGTTCCTAATAAATGACTGGATTTCTTTTGAAACTTGGCTTGAGGCTCGTGAATTAATTAGGGCATCTTTCGGAAACCTGACAGTCACACACTGTTGATATGGCCTCCAGCCTTCTCTGCGCCATTCCAATTCCTGCCCCCTTCTCCCCTTCCCACTTCTGATATTTTGGGGGCTTTCTCTGTTGACCACCTGGGCATTACGCGATGTCAAAGTCTTAAGACTTTTTTCTTGAGGGAGAGAGATTTCTTCCATGTTAATTGAATTTGGTTGTTTTGATAGAAAAAAAGTTCATCCGGTGTTCTTTCTCCGTTCGGCCAAATAGCCCAAACTGGGAGACGTGTGGAGCCTCTGAGCTGTGGCACTTAATCCTTTTATCTCGGCCGTTTTCATATCTCGTAGAAACCTCAGCTTCACAACAGTCATTTACGCCTTGGGGAACTGGGGCTGCATTTCATGAGGTCATCGGGACAAATGTTTTCGGACGGCTCTCTAGATGTCAGCACCAAGATGGAAACGTGCACCTTGGACGATCTCAGAGAAGGGGTGGAGAAAGCAACTGCAAGGTCAGCTGTCCAGCAGTCCTTAGAACACACCCTGTCTCTTCTCCAGGGGGGGGCCGTCGGCACTCTGCTTAACACACCTGGTCAGCCCTGAAACAAAACCTTGTACAGAGGAGATTTGGGATTTGTTTCAAGGCCTGTTGAATCCGAGGCCTCGCAGAGGGCGGCCTTCTCACTAGAAATCCTAGGAATCGGGGTAATCGGAGGATACAAAACAGAATTAATCTACTCCAAGTTCCTCCCTCCTAAATTCAGCCACCTCGTCTAGGAATGCGTTTCTCTCTTGCAGAATGCTGGCCAGAAGGGATGGGAAAGCCGAGAGCGTCATGATTGATATCAGCTACAAGCAGGATAAAAACGGGGCTGACATCGTAGCTGTCTTGGATCAGCTGTATTTGTGTGCCAGCATGGAGTTCTTGCTGACGGTGGCCGACTTCTTCATTCAGTCCATGCCTGCAGCCGGAGCGGCGGAAAAACCTGCCCAGTTGGCTTTGAAGGCGTCTTCCCAGGGAAAGCTTAAGACCGAGAAAGGTCGGCCGCTTTGAATATCTCTAATCCTTAACTCACTGCGCAGTTTTCCGCTCTTAAGGCCACTGGCTTTATTTATGGTTTGGGCCTGGATGTGCTGCTCCATGGTCAGAGCAGAGCAATGCTCTACAAGGGGCTACCCTTGAAATGCGTTCAGAGACTACAGCTAGTTCAGAATGCAGCCGCGCGAGCGTTATTGGGTGTACCGAGATACACCCACGTTACACCTGTCCTCCGCGAGCTGCACTGGCTGCCAATTGGTCTCCGGATGCAATTCAAGGTGTTGGTCATTACCTTTAAAGCCCTACATGGCTCAGGACCAGCGTATCTGCGAGACCGCCTACTGCCACATACCTCCCAACGGCCGATAAGATCCCACAGATTGGGCCTCCTTAGGATGCCATCAGCCGGTCAGTGTCGGCTGGCGGCTCCCCGGAGGAGAGCCTTCTCTGTGGCTGCTCCGACCCTGTGGAATCAGCTGCCCCCAGAGGTCCGGACCTCACCCACCCTCATGGCCTTCAGGAAAGCCGTTAAAACCTGGCTGTTCCGGCAGGCCTGGGGCTGTTGACCTTAGTGTTAAGGTCCAGCCCCGATTAGAACGAATGTGTGTTGTGAATTTTAAATTATTTTTTATTTTTCCCTTTTTCTTTCGCTTTGTAAGCCGCCCAGAGTCCTGCGGGATTGGGCGGCCTATAAATTTAATAAATGAAATGAGATGCCAAGGCAGGGATTGCTTTATGTTTATTAGCCATTGGGGGGGGGGGATGGGGGTGTGCTATTACTCTCTTGTGATAACCATTTCATAGAGCCGCAAACTGAATTTGAACTTTTACAGCTGCAGCTGCGCCATCAAACATGTCGGTGGTCGCGCACATCTTGGACCCAGAAATTGTGTTTGTGGCCAACTTGACCAAGGCCGATGCGCCGGCCTTGGCAGCTTCCTTCCAGGGCAGCTTCATGCTGTCGGGCGGCTCCGAGGCGAAGCACATGACCGCTCGGGTCCTGGACCTCAGGGTGCTGGCCTGCCCCTTCCTCCGGGGGGCGGCAAAGCAGAACGTCACCACGGTGAGCCCCGTGGCGGGATCCTCCCCTCTGCAGGGAGCTTCTTTCCCGCCCATAGGAAGGGGGCATTGACCCCAACATTCTGCTGGTCTTCTTCTAGGTGGTGCAGCCATGCTCTTTAATTGTGGAAGCCACGATGGATACTTCCGGAGTGCAAAGCGTGGATGTGAACATGGAGACCTTGGTTGTCAAAGTTAGTAACAGATTGCTCGCCCTGATGCTTGGGGGGGTTTCTAGAAAAATCTGCAGCTGAGGTGAGATCTACCGTGTGTAGAGTAGGAAATCCACTCTTCCAGGGAGGATCCCTGCAATACACACACAGTTCGGAGTTTCTGCCTTCTTGGTCCCCCATAGTAAAAATATTGGTTTGATTTTATAAGGAAAAATCTCGCTCTGAATTTACATGTAAATAGCAGCTCCTCAAGGCAAGCTGATATGTTCCACGGCCTCGATTTAATCCAGACTTTGACACTGAAGGCAGGATCCCGTGGCCAGGGAATTGCGGAGGTTGAAGTCTACACCCCTGAAAGTTGTCGAGTTTGAAAAACACTGGTCCACAATTGCTGCCTGTCTTATAAGTGAATCGCTCATCTCTAGTATCCTTTTTCAAGGTGTCGCCAATCATTCTCAACACTGTAATGACTATCCTGGCTGCTATGAAGCGGCAGGCCAAGGAGGAGGAATCTGGAGGGACCCCTTGTAATCCTGTGGACCTCTGGAGCGTCAAATCCGTAGACGAGTGCCAGAGTTGGTTCCTGGGCGTCGACATGGCCACGGAAGCCACGGAAGCCTTGGTAGCCAGCGAGCAGAGGGGAAAAAAGGAACGTTTTGTGGTGGTGGTGAAATCGGTTCAAGTCACCCTGGAGTGCGGCTTGGGACATCGTACCGTCCCTTTACTCTTAGCAGAATCTGCATTTTCTGGAACGGTGAAAAATTGGTCTTCTCTCATGTCAGCCCAGGCTGATGTGACGCTGGAGGTACGTAAATAGGGCCGGTCCCTCTGTATATAAGAGCCGAGGTGGCGCAGTGGTTAGAGTGCAGCACTGCAGGCCACTTCAGCTGACTGCTATCTGCAGTTCAGTGGTTCTAATCTCACCGGCTCAGGGTTGACTCAGCCTTCCATCCTTCTGAGGTGGGTGAAATGAGGACCCAGACTGTGGGGGCGATATGCTGACTCTGTAAACCGCTTAGAGAGGGCTGAAAGCCCTATGAAGCGGTATATAAGTCTAACTGCTATTGCTATTGCTAAATAAGTGGGAAGGAAGGAAGGAAGGAAGGAAGGAAGGAAGGAAGGAAGGAAGGAAGGAAGGAAGGAAGGGGCAAGAGGCTGATTCTGTATATATGTCTAAGAAATAGGAGCCGAGGTGGCGCAGTGGTTAGGGTGCAGCACTGCAGGCCACTTCAGCTGACTGTTATCTGCAGTTCAGCGGTTCAAATCTCACCGGCTCAAGGTTGACTCAGCCTCCCATCCTTCCGAGGTGGGTAAAATGAGGACCCGGATTGTTGTTGGGGGCGATGTGCTGACTCTGTAAACCGCTTAGAGAGGGCTGAAAGCCCTATGAAGCGGTATATAAGTCTAACTGCTATTGCTATTGCTATTTGTCCCTTGGCCTCGTCACAGGCTTCCGTGACTGTTGAGCTTGGCTTTTGTTAGTCGGGAAGAGAAAGCTCCGTGTGCTTCAGCTTTGTGTTCCCTCCCCCCTCCCCCCCCAGGTGAATTACTACAATGAAAACCACGCGCTCTGGGAACCTCTGATAGAACAAGTGGATCGAGAAGGACGTCGCTGGAACTTAAAGCTGGAGGTGAGCAATCCTTTAATGTCCCTTTTTGCCCATTTGTTTCCTGTTTGTGATAAAAGTGCAAAGTGTATTTCTTCCATCCTTTGGGGGAATTGGCGGTCTGGAACTTCACGAGGCAAGGGGATAGCTGCGTTTCATCTCCTTGTTCCAGTTAGTCTCCCAGATGAAGAGCCTTTCAGGACCAGTTACAGAATTAATTAATTAATTCAGTCTAAGCACTTATGCAAATGTTTTCTCTAATGCTCGAACAGCTGAAGAAAACGTATCGCTCCACATTATGTTTAATACTAAAACACCACGTAGAAAATAAGAAGTTGCTTCCCTTTAAATTTTCCTCATCTGGCTCTTTTCCTTCCTCTAAGATTAAAGGGAGGCTTTGTCTGCATTTATAGCTCTTCCTTTTCTTTTGGGGAAAGAAGGACATTCACAATTTGGGTATAACGCTGCCTTTTGTTCTAGACCTGTGATGGCCAATCTACAGCATGTGTGCCAGAGGTGCCACGCAGAGCCCTCTCTCTGGGCACACCGCTGCCAGCTGCCCTTCTGATTTCTGACACCCTGACCAGCTGGTCTTTGAGGGAGCCCGAGTGTCAGAAAATAGCTTGAAAAGCAACCCCAAAAGCCTCCAAAACCAGGTCATTTTTGGGGGCTTTTGTGGCTGTTTTTAGGCTATTTTTGAGCTATTTTGCCCCCCCCCAAATGACTTCAAAAATGACCCCAAAAAACAGCCTGAAAAATGGTCTGAAATGGGCCAAAAAGCAGGCTATTTTTCAGGGCAAAAAGGGCCCAAAAGACAGGCAAAAGCAGGCATGGGCATGCCGGCCAGCTGGTCTTGGGGTTTCCGGTGCTCCGAGATGCAGACATAGCAGGTACATTCCGGTTTTGGCACTCAGTGGTGAAAAGCTTCCCCATCTCTGTTCTAGGCATTCATAGGCCAAAGGACGAATTACTGTCCAAAGCAAACCTGGGACCCCAAACCGAGCATTTCGTGGGGTTTCCGAGGGTCATTTATTGGCCTTTCCCCTCTTCCCCCTTAGATGAAGACGAACCCCGAACACGACCGAGGTCTCTTGCCAGGAGACGACTTCATTGTTCTCCCTGAAGCCCAGCAGCTGATCTCTATCTCTTCAAAAGACACCATGAACATCACCGTATCCAAATGTTGCTTAACTGTCCTTAATAATCTAGCCAAGGTAAGTTGGATGGGACGGGAGAATTAGAATTAGAATTTTATTATTTGTATGCCGCCCTTCTCCGGGAGGACTCAGGGCGGCGAACAATTCAAGGGGAAAAAGGGGAACATAAAAAACAAAATACAAATAATAAAAGTAAACAACAGTCGCACAACCATACATGTCGAGAGGGGAGGGAACTCATCACCCCCAGGCCTGCCGGCAAAGCCAGGCAGGAGAAGGAACCCTTCCCCTCCTACGGTTCGGGCAGAATTCTCCCACCTTTTAATTCCTTTGACTGCTCTTTCCATCACCGCTCTCCGAGTAGTAAACCTGGGCTTTGTTGCTAGGGCTTCTCGGAAGGAACCGCTTCCACTTACGACGCCGCTTTGAAAGACCGGGCTCCCTTCACAGTCAGAAACGCTCTGGGGATCCCTGTCAGAGTCCAGGCCTGCAGGAACCTCCAGGCCGTGGGGTTTCCTAGAAGCGAGAGCACCCACGAGATCGGACTCGGCCAGAGCTTAGAACTGGAATGTGCCACCTCGGAGTCCCTGGACAGAAGAAGGCTTAGCATCCTACGTCGCCAAGACAGCTCTCTGTTAACCCTGAGCTTTGGTGAGGAGCTGCAGCGGTTCACTGCTATAATGCCGTATTTCGTTTCTTTATCCTTTTTTTCCGTTTTATTTTTTCCCCCACCCTCAAGCGCTTTTTATGCGTAGTGTATTTGTTGTCAAGCGCCGGAGAAACCAGGAGCTTCAGGCAGTTCGAATGAGCATAAAGATTGATTGCGTGCTTAAGCTCCCTACAAAAACCTGAGCTACTAACAGCGAAGGGAAATGGGCGGGAATTAAGGAAGCACTTAAGGATGGGCTGGACTCAGCTCTCTTGCGGACGGGCAGGGATTCATCAAACTTTTCAGACAAGAGCCGAGATGGCACAGTGGTTAAATGCAGCACTGCAGGCTACTTCAGCTGACTGCTAGTTCTGCAGTTCGGCGGTTCAAATCTCACCGGCTCAGGGTTGACTCAGCCTTCCATCCTTCCGAGGTGGGTAAAATGAGGACCCAGACTGTGGGGGCGATATGCTGACTCTGTAAACCACTTAGAGAGGGCTGAAAGCCCTATGAAGCGGTATATAAGTCTAACTGCTATTGCTATTTGACCCCTCCCTCGGGCTCAGCCTGGTCATCTCCTACATCTCAGTCATATTTGCAGGGGTATATATTACAGTATATATTTTCTGTTATTTTAAAAAAAGGGAATAATCAGTCAAATATACTGAGCTTTGCGGAGGTGAAAGAAGCATTTCCAAATGATCGAGAATGGTTTTCAGACAATAACTTTTTTAAACGCTTCCTTTGGTTTATCCCAGTCCTGTGGCAATAAATATTGTAAGCAGATCAAGTTACGTACAGCAGCTGTCAGCTTCTGGAGCCCGAATTATAGCTGAGTTGTAAACTGGTTTTATGTTTTGTAAGAAGCAAAGGGGAAGGGACAACATGAAAGAAAATTGTTTTGGTGCAAAACAGGGCCGGAAGGCTACAGTGAGGTCTCAGGGGTTCCCATCGCCAAGCCAGGACGGAGGCTCCATGCTGTGAGAGCGCCCCAGAGCAGCTCCTCCAACTCGGTCGTGGTGCAGATAGACGCAGAAGAAGGGAACAAAGTGATTACTCTCCGCTCCCCTCTCCAGGTAAACCATGTGATCCTGCTTCGGTGTGGGAAGCCTTGCACACCTTGAGTGAAAAAGTGGTGCTTTCCTGCAGCACCGATCCCATGTGGGAAACCACACCCTACTGGCAGGCAAGGTACTGCATAGAATCAGGGAGAAAACCCCCTTCCCTTCTAGCACTGATGATGTTCCCTAGTGGGGCCGTGAAATGTCTGCAAGAAAACTACCAAGCTTAGAGACCATCAAGAACTCTTCAGTTCTACCCTGAACGACAAGAAATTCTTTCTCTTCTCTTGGAACCACGAATCTATTCACGTGTTATTCACATTCTGTTTCCCATTTCAGATTAAAAACCACTTCTCTGTCCCATTTATAATCTACAAATTTGTTAAGGACATTAAACAGCTGAGGCCTTTAGGTGTGTCTCTTCCAGAAGAGGAATTTCATGTTCCCTTGGATTCGTATCGGTAAATATTTCACTCATTCAGATCCTCAAGCGGTTCTGTTTATTGCAAAGGATTTGCACTGTTTTTTGTCCCCCTCCAATGTCTTCTGCTTTCTGTGATTGGCTTCTTAGATGTCAGCTGTTTGTTCAGCCAACAGGCGTCTTGAAGGGACAATATGAGCCATCCACAACCTACATTTCCTGGCAGGAAGAACTGCACAGGAGCAGTGAAGTTACCTGTATGCTTCAGTGCCCAGCCACCAATACCAGTTTCCTGCCACTCCGCTTGAAGGCCACGGCTGTGCCCGATGAGCTCAACTTCATCGCAACTCACAAGGAGAACTGGGAGCCGGCCTACATTATTCATTTCTACCCCACGCTTACCCTGCAGAATCTTCTGCCTTACTCTCTGCAATACATCCTCGAGGTACCTTAGTCAAGAAGGGGCTGTGATGCAATTCAGAAAAGCCCAGGGGATTTCAGCATTCAGGACATCCCCTCCCCTCTTTTTTTTTCTTTTTGGCAACACCTCAAATTTTCTCTTTCTTCCCACAACTCTACTTACCGGTACTTAACTTTGCCCCAACGGCTTTTAGCTCTCTCCATCCCCTTGAAAGAGAATTTGAGAGGCATTTCAAACACATGGTGATGAACTAGAGAGCATTTTTTCCACTTTAAAAAAAAAGCCTCAGGTTCAGTGTATTCTAGGTTACAGGTAGCACCTGTAGCAGTCTGGGTGGGCGCACAAGAGCTGTTGTGTCTGAGGCAAGTGTAGACCATCTAGCCCAGGAGTCTCCCAACCTTGGCAACTTTATGACTTGTTGTAACGTTCCCGTGGTTCGCCCATGAGGCCAATGTGGAGAAAAGACATGGACACGATCTTTCTCGGGATGGAGCGACCCAGATTGGGGGTCTGGCAGCCCCTTTTATTGAGATAGGACAAAGGCAGGAGGAGCAATAGCATGTGATTAAAAACAGCCAGTAAAAGTACAATTTCTAATCTACTGCTCAGTCTATATATGGTCAAATCCTGGGCGTCATTGGTAGGGCACATCTCAGGATGTTATGTTATGAACTATCAGGATGTTATGGAGTTTTAGGAGTTTGTTTTCTCCTGTGTGGTTCAGCGTGGCTCTGCATGCCCTGGTATGAACTGGACAATGGGTGACACACACCTACACAAGGAACTATATTACAACAACTTGTGGACTTCAACTCCCAGAATTCCAGGCTTAAAGTTGCCAAGGTTGGAGACCCCTGGTCTAGTCCACTTCTTTCTCATGCAACTTTCCGAGGTGTGGACTTCAACTCCCAGAGTTCCCCCAACCAGCGTGGGAACTGAACTCTACCCCTCTGAGAGTCGCTGAGAAAGGCTGGTCTAGCTGAACCGGAGCAACTCCGCTAGGAATTGTGCCACGCTCTGGAAATTCTGCCGTGATGGAGAATTCCTCTTCCCGTTTGTTTTTCGTACTCTACCTGGAAACATTATGGTACTTCCACACTGTTACAGGCATATCGGGTCCCCAAGTTGTTTTTACCATATTTGAACTGTGCATTGCAAAACTCAAGGGTCTAATGTTCAGTTCAGTTCAGTTTATTATGTTTATATGCTGCCCTATTACCCCGAAGGGGACGCAGGGCGGCTCACAACTCAAACCAGGGAAGGGGGATACAAACAAAAAATTAAAAAACAAATGCTGCCTCTATGTCCCAAGAAGGGCTTAGGAAAGAGCCGAGGTGGTGCAGTGGTTAGAGTGCAGCACTGCAGGCCACTTCAGCTGACTGCTATCTGCAGTTCGGCGGTTCTAATCTCACCGGCTCAGGGTTGACTCAGCCTTCCATCCTTCCGAGGTGGGTGAAATGAGGACCCAGACAGTGGGGGCAATATGCTGACTCTGTAAACCGCTTAGAGAGGGCTGAAAGCCCTATGAAGCGGTATATAAGTCTAACTGCTATTGCTATTGCTATTCCCTCCCCCCCGCTCGGCCCTGCCCGGTTCTGCTCGCCTTCTCAGGCCCTTGATGGCTTTCGATGCTCTCCGCAGGGCACCGCGAAGGCCCACGAGCTGCACGAAGGAAGCGCTGCCGATGTTCTCCACTCGAGAATTAGCGGGGAGGTCATGGAGCTGATCGTGGTCAAATACCAGGGCAGAGACTGGAGCGGGCGCTTTCGTATCCATGATGCCCTGCCGGAGTTCTTCCCTGTCTGCTTCACCTCACATTCTGCCGAAGGGGCTACGTTGGATGTTTACCTTCACGTCAAGAAGTCCAGCACCCACACCACCCTCTCGGTCTATAGTCCCTACTGGATCATCAACAAGACTTCCCGGATCCTCCAGTACCGCGCCGAGGATGTTCATGTGAAACACCCAGCAGACTTCCGGGACACCGTCTTATTCTCCTTCAAGAAAAAGAATATTTTCAGTAAAAACAAGGTAGGAGGCTGAGTTTCTGGCCAACTTGCCTGAAGAAGCTCTGGGCTCTGCAGCTCTGGTGTTTTTTCCCCTAATAGCCTCTTTTGCAATTTGGAAAGGTTGGGCTTCTAAAAATTGCCTGTTCCCCTTGGCTAATAGCCCTCTGTTTTTGAAGAAGCTCCAATATATTTAATCAGCTGGGTATTGATTCACCCTCTAGACAGCGCTGGGCTAAATGTTTCCTCATTAATTTTATAGCTTTATTTTTTTTCCTTATTTGGTTTTACTAATTCTCACTTTATTGCAGATTTCCCCCCCTCATTTTTCTTAATAGGAAATGAGCAATTTGAATGCTGCTTTGAATGGATCTCAATTTTCTTTGTTTATGCCTGCAGCTATCCCGGTATGGATCCATTCTCTCCCCCTCACTGCCACCTCAGCGGTGATTTAAAGTTGTTGTCTCTTATCTTTTCGGGCGGTCAAGAACGTGTGAGATCTGGTTTCTTGCGACTTTCTGCACTTCATTCTGATTTTCAGAAAGAAACGCTTCGTTTTCTGTCCTCCAAACCTTTTGGTCCTCCCTTGTTGTCTAGATCCAGCTGTGCATCTCCACCAGTACATGGTCAAACGGTTTCTCCCTGGATACAGTGGGAAATTCTGGATGTGTGAAGTGTCCAGCCGGCAACATGGACTTTCTGGTACTGTTGGATTTCTGCCCTTCCTTCCTTCCTTCCTTCCTTCCTTCCTTCCTTCCTTCCTCCTCCTCCCTCCCTCCCTCCCTCCCTCCCTCCCTCCCTCCCTCCCTCCCTCCCTCCCTCCCTCCCTCCTTTGACAAATTGCTCTTGTTTATTCCAGCCAGAGGCTTGTTTCCCTGTTCTCCTCTCAGTGGCTGGGATGGGGTGATCCTTGGTCTGGGGAACCCGACTCCATCCTCCTGGCAGTGCACAACCAAAGCCATCCCTTAGATCAGCACAAAGCCAAAACCTTTCTAAGCCATGTTAAAATACACATTCTGCTGAGTCTTCTTGAAATATAAACTTTGAATTTGAATTTAATAAAATTTATATGCAGCACAATCCCGTAGGACTCCAGGCGGCTTACAAATACAAGAATAAAATAAAAACTAAAATATAGGGGGGGAAAAAGATAGATTTAAAAAACAACACACCATACACTCAGTCCTAGATGGGGCTGGACCTCATTATGGGGTCAACAGCCCCAGGCCTGCCAGAACAGCCAGGTTTTAATGGCTTTTCGGAAGGCCGAGAGAGTGGGAAGGGTCCGGATCTCTGCAGGTAGCAATAGCAATAGCAATAGCAGTTAGACTTATATACCGCTTCATAGGGCTTTCAGCCCTCTCTAAGCGGTTTACAGAGTCAGCATATTGCCCCCAACAACAATCCGGGTCCTCATTTTACCCACCTCGGAAGGATGGAAGGCTGAGTCAACCCTGAGCCAGTGAGATTTGAACAGCCGAACTGCAGAACTGCAGTCAGCTGAAGTAGCCTTCAGTGCTGCATTTAACCACTGCGCCACCTCGGCTCGGTAGATCGTTCCACAGGGCCGGAGCAGCCACAGAGAAAGACCTCCCCTGAGTGCTCATCAACCGGCATTGCCCGGTCGACGGCACCCGGAGGAGGCCCAGCTTGTGAGATCTTATGGGTCGTTGGGAGGTATGTGGCAGGAGGCGGTCCCGCAGATATCCAGGTCCCAAGCCATGTAGGGCTTTAAACGGTAACCTCATTCCGCAGGTTGGCGTTACCATTCAAATGAGCAGCTTCAACCTGACTCGTATCGTCACTCTGACGCCATTCTACACCATCACAAACTCCTCTTCCTTGGAGCTGGAATTCGGAGAAATAGGAGCTGACGGATCGTTTCCTACTAACAAATGGAATTACTTCTCGCCCTCAGAGGTAGCGTCCGAAGGCCGAGTCGGTCAGCTTAGCTGTCTTGCTCTCAATGTCCTGTTTTCTGTGAAACAAGGGCTTCTTAAGAGTTTCTAGTTGTAAAACGTAGCTGTGATGTTAGTTGTTCAGTGTCCAGCTCTCTTGTTAATTATTATTGATTATTATTATTGAGTGAATCAATAATCTTATTATTGATTCACTCCGATCTGTTGGAGCAGTGTTTCTCAACCTTGGCAACTTGAAGATGTCCGGACTTCAACTCCCAGAATTCCCCAGCCAGCATTCGCTGGCTGGGGAATTCTGGGAATTGAAGTCCAGACATCTTCAAGTTGCCAAGGTTGAGAAACGCTGTGTTGGAGCACTAAAGCAGCACATTCAGAGGGAGCTCAACGTGGTAAATAATGGATCACCAAACTTCACAACCTTCCTCTACAGCTAATGTGGAATCTCCAGAGGGCGCCAGGTTGGAGAACGTGCCGACTCCAACTTCTTACAAGACATTAATCAAAGCAGTTGGCCTACTTATTTCTTTATCTACCCCCTGTTCTCTTTTCGCCTGCTAGTGTGTTGCATTTTGGCCTGAAAGTCCCTCTGGCAAGCTCTGCATCAGAGCGAGCGGCTCCGAACAATTTTCCAAGCCCTTCTTCTACAACCGACAGGACAACGGGACCTTGCTGAGCCTGGAAAAAATGGTAAGACGGCAGATTAAGCTTGTTCTTCTCTTTTAAGGCTCTGAAAGCCACCTGGGGCCCTGGCTGTGCCTCTCCCCCTGACCTTGCAGGTGGGAGTCATGGGGAAGGGCCACTTCTGGAGCTGCAGTGAAATTGCAGGCCATCGCTTCTCTTCCTCCCCACAGAACACGGGTGTCCTGGTGAACGTCAGCCTGGCCGAGCATTCCATCGTTATCAACGTCTCCGATTATTACGAGGGGGCTGCCCCTGCGTTGGTCATCAACCAGACTTCGTGGGCGACTCTGAAGTACCAGCAGAGGTAGGTGTGGGGAGGCCCCCGTGTCATCTGGCCACTACCCGGGGGAGGGCCTTCTCTGTGGCAGCTCCGACCCTTTGGAACGAGCTCCCTGCAGAGATTCGGACCCTCACCTCTCTCCAGGCCTTCCGAAAAGCCGTTAAAACCTGGCTGTGTCAGCAGGCCTGGGGTCGATGAGTTCCCTTCCCCTCTCGAATCGTGTGGCTGTTTTTAAATGCCCTGTATTTTGTAGTTTTTGTGTCTTTCCCTTCCCGTCCTTGGGTTTGTGCGCCGCCCTGAGTCCCGCAGGGAATAGGGCGGCATATAAATAAAATGAAACTCAAACTCAAACTTGAGCGAGAGGCGCTGCTCTTGGAGGGCAGGGGGCATCCCAGGGGTTTCCCACTGGTGTTTTTTTCATCCATGCAGCGGCCTGCAGGAAGTGATGGAGCTGAAGCCGAAGGAAGTTAGATTGTTCGTGTGGGAAGATCCTACAGGGATGAGAAAATTAAGTTGGAACTATGCACAAAACACGGGTGAACTGGATCTTCTCAAGGTAATCTGTATCTTTAAAAAGAACCTGTCAATCTAGCAGTCTCAGTCTTTGTATGCTCCTCCCTCCGGTTCCACCACAAAACCGCGGACGACAAAATCGCGCTCGACGAAAGTGCGTACGTGACGTCATCGCGCTGTGATCGATAAATGTAAAAATAAAGCGAAAACCTTACCCTAACCCCCCCAAACCTAACCCTAAACCTAACCCTAAACCTAACCCTAAATGTAACCCTTAACCTAACGCTAAACCTAACGCTAACCCTTAACCTAACGCTAAACGTAACCCTAACGCTCTAAACCTAACCCTAACCCTAACCCTTAACCTAACCCTTACCTTTATGTGAATCGGCTTGCTTTAATTTTATTTTTATTTCAATTTTTAATTTTTTTCGTCGCGCTGTGATGACGTCAAATGCGCGCTTTCGTCGAGCACGCTTTTGTGGACCGCGGTTTTGACGGGTCACGCCTCCCTCCCCCCTCCCTCGCTCCCCTGCTGCTGGAAATAGCGTTTAATTTTTGAATCCAAAAGCCTCCTGCTCAACATATTCATTTGGGCAGCTGATTATTTTATAGCCTAGCAACCCCTTTTCAGCAATATTTATGCTACTTTCTTCAATCCTTTTTCCTTGCTAATCAGCCAAAGACTATTTTCAAAGCTAAATTAAAGGATTCGCTGAGGGACGCGGTGGCTGAGTGGCTAAGACGCTGAGCTTTTCGATCAGAAAGGTTATTAGTATTAGTATTTAATCAATTTATAGGCCGCCCAATCCCGAAGGACTCCGGGTGGCTTACAGAAAATACATTTTAAAAAAATAATAAAGAATTAAAAAAAAAAACCAGAGAAAAACAAATTAAAAACCACATCATGCACTCAATCTCAAGGTCGGCAGTTTGGCGGTTCAAATCCCTAGCGTCGCATAACAGAGTGAGCTCCCGCGACTTGTCCCAGCTTCTGCCAACCTAGCAGTTCGAAAGCACGTTAAAAAAATGCAAGTAGAAAAATAGGAACCACCTTTGGTGGGAAGGGAACAGCGTTCAATGCGCCTTTGGCATTTAGTCATGCCGGCCACGTGACCACAGAGACGTCTTCGGACAGCGCCGGCTCTTCGGCTTTGAAACGGAGATGAGCACCATCGCCCCCTAGAGTCGGGAACGACTAGCGCACGTGTGCGAGGGGAACCTTTTAAAGGATTCACTACTTTAACAGAAGCGTATGCAAAGGGTTCCCATTTTGCTGCTTACCATCCTTCTCCTTGCCTCCTCTTCTTTTTCCCTTGCCAATTCAGGACGAGTGTGGGCAGTTTCCGTACAACGCCAACACCCCCATCCACTGGGTCTCTTTCCTGGATGGGCGGCAGAGGGTCCTGCTGTTCACGGAGGACGTGGCCTTGGTGTCCAAAGCGAGGCAGGCCGAGGAGATGGAGCAGCCTGACCAGGAAATAAACATCGCTCTTCAGGGCCTCGGCCTTTCCCTGGTCAACAACACCCGGAAGCAGGAGATCTCTTACATAGGCATCACCAGGTAAGGTTGATCGTCCGGGGGGGTGTTGCAGGTGACGCTTTTGGTGCAAAGCTTTAGTTGGTCGTATTTCCCTAATCAAATGCCCGTTTTGGAGTCTTTTAATATAAAAAAAGAAAAAGCTGCTTAAAATGGATTTGACGGAGGTTTTTCTTGTGACTCCTAAGTGGCATTCGGTCTCGGTCACATTGCAGAGAAGCAGCAGTTTAGAAATTAAATAATTAAGAGATGTTTCCTTTCAGGGCGTGCAGTGTATTTGCCTCTAAGGATTTGGCATCTGATTCTCCCTTTCTTTTTCGCAGTTCCGGCATCGTCTGGGAACTGAAACCAAAGCAACGGTGGAAGCCCTTCAACCAGAAGCACATCAACCTCTTGGAACAGGTTTATCAAAGGCGTATCTCTGCGCAGAGCACGGAACCTTCCGGCTGGATTAAGATCAACAACAACTTTGAGGTAGGCTGGAGCCAGAGGTGGAGGCCAAGCAGGGCCGGATTTAGATGAAAAGGGGCCCTAGGCTATTCCACTTACGAGGCCCTTTCACCTCCCATTTTTAAGTTTGTAAATTACATGAGAGACAATAAAATACATAATTACTGTGATATATATCAATATATATCGATATTTATAGCTGGCCTCCCGACGGAGGGCGGCTCTGCTCTGCGGCAAAGGCAGCGAGGCCAGCCGCCTCCCCTGCTGCGCTCAGCTGCCCGGCTCGGCCCCCTCACCCTCACCTGCCTGGCCGCTGGTGGGCTCCGCATTGACGGGGCGGCTACTGGGAGCGGCCGTGCCTCTCGCCCGACCGCCGGTGCCGGGAACGTGGGCGGGCTCCCCAACTGCCGCGGTGCTGGAACGATCTTAACCAATACATTTTTATGTTTGTTTATTAGTCATCTGCGTAGAATTTCTCCTTATTTTCGGTTCAGTGTTTTAGTGTTCACTGTTTTTAGAATAGTGTAGTTTTAATTTTGCTAACAATTTGAATGTAGGCCCCTCTTGATCTTGAGGCCCTAGGCTGAAGCCTAGTTAGCCTATAGGGAAATCCGGCCCTGAGGTCAAGTCCTCCACGTGGCGGAAGTGCAGCTGAGCCTCGGAGGCTGGGCAAAATCTCTTCTTTGTGACTCTCCACTCCCTTTCAGGAGTGAGAAACACCTCCAGCCCGTTCTAGAGTTGTGGGGTCCTAGGTGCTCTCTGAGCTTGGTGGCCTCCTTGCAAACATTTCATTACCGGACTAGGTAACACAATCAGCGCTAGGCTAATGCTAGTTCTTGAGTCCAGGGCAGGGCATTTGAGCGTTGAGAAAGACTGTTTCAGGTTCTGGACAGCCAAGAGCATATTTCAGCATTTAAGGTTTGTTGAATAGCTTCGAATCAAGATGATTGACATTGGAGCTCCTGAACAATGCCTGACTTTGGGCCTTGAAGACAAGCAAAATAGCCCAGGGCTGGGTTAGTCAAGGCGTAGTTTTCAGAGGGGCAAGGGGAAATCCGGTGTCTTCGTCACTGTTGTTGTGTCTGTCACAACAAGAAGTGAGAGGCACAATAAGAGGGTGGCAGTTGAGAGGAAGAAGATTTTCACTGTTTCTCAGGAGTTGCATTTTGGGCTGAAATGTCCCCCGTATCTTGGGTCGTGAAGCGAGGGGCAATACAGAATGGCAGCTCTGTAGCTCTGCTTTCTATTTCCAGATAAACTTTGATAAGGTGCCAATGGAAATGCGCCTTCCATTCAGATGCATAATCAAGCGAGACTTTCTGTCGGCCATCCAAATTGAATTCAAGCAGTCCGCGCATCAAAAGAGCTTACGGGCTCAGTTATACTGGCTGCAGGTAAGGTGCCTTTGCTCTCGGAGAAGGCTAATCTCTCCCCCCCCCTGCCCCCCCCAGGGATTAAGAGGCTGGGTTTCCGAAAGATGATCGCCCCGAGGCCCTTATCGCTGTACTTATCCAGGGTCGGCTCCTAGAAATCCACTTGGTGGTGTTCCTGAAAGAGAAAACGAGACAATCAAAAAACGTTACAGCTGTGTTTTGTGAGAAACATTAACATCACAATTTCCTCCTCAGCAAATCCTCTTAGGCTTTTCCTCTTAATCTGGTATCACAACTCCACCGTCTTTCCGATCCGTTGGCATTTTTAGTTAAATAGAGGCTGGCACATCCCGCCTGCAGAGTTCCTTGTTTAGAAATAACTGGCAGACTGGTTAACGGCCTCCCTATACCCCTGTTCTCCTCCCTTGAAGGTTGACAACCAGCTCCCCGGTTCCATGTTCCCCGTGGTGTTTCACCCTGTGGCTCCTCCCAAATCCATCGCACTCGATTCAGGTGAGATGAATTTCAAGCACCAGTTGACCCACAAACTCAGGGGTACCCAACCTTGGTAACTTTTAATAGCAGTTATAGCAATAGCAGTTAGACTTATATACCACTTCATAGGGCTTTCAGCCCTCTCTAAGCGGTTTACAGAGTCAGCATATCGCCCCCAACAATCCGGGTCCTCATTTCACCCACCTCGGAAGGATGGAAGGCTGAGTCAACCTTGAGCCGGTGAGATTTGAACAGCCGAACTGCAGAACTAGCAGTCAGCTGAAGTAGCCTGCAGTGCTGCATTTAACCACTGTGCCACCTCGGCTCTTTAAGACCAGCCGGCTGGGGAATTCTGGGAGTTGAAGTCCAAAGGACTTAAAGTTGCCAAGGTTGGGACATTCCTGATATTAACCAAACCAGGCGAAACAGGCATTCAATTCATCTCTCTCTCTTTCTTCGACTTAGAACCGAAACCATTCATTGACGTCAGCGTCATCATCCGATTCAATGAATACAGCAAAGTGTTGCAGTTCAAGTAAGTAAATTATATTCAGCCGTGTCTGAATATTCAGGCGTTGTATCCGTCTGGTTCCCAACAACAGCCATGTTCTTCCCATTCAGAGAAAAGGTAAAACAGTCCACTGATTCCCTAGGTGTAGATTTTGGCGTAGCATTTCAAGATGACTCCCTCCACAGTTCCCTCTGGAGCAGTGTTTCTCAACCTTGGCAACTTGAAGATGTCTGGACTTCAACTCCCAGAATTCCCCAGCCAGCATTCGCTGGCTGGGGAATTCTGGGAGTTGAAGTCCAGACATCTTCAAGTTGCCAAGGTTGAGAAACACTGCTCTAGAAGATGTGGGGGTCTGATTGCAGGTCCTGGCAGATAAAACCCGGGGGCCCTTCCCGCTCCCCCCATTCCAGAGTTGCTCTCCTGCAGGCTTCCTGGGTCAGTTCTGATTTCCTCCTGCCAGGTATTTCATGGCTCTTGTCCAGGAGATGGCCTTGAAGGTGGATCAGGGATTCCTAGCAGCGGTGATTGACCTCTTCACTCCAGCCACAGACCCAGAAGCCGAGAAGCAGAAGGTAGCCACCGCCTCCACTTGGGGGGGATGTATTAAAAACTGGAGGAATTAAAAAGAAAAAGGGAATAACAATAGCAGTTAAGACTTATATACCGCTTCATAGGGCTTTCAGCCCTCTCTAAGCGGTTTACAGAGTCAGCATATTGCCCCCAACAATCTGGGTCCTCATTTTACCCACCTCGGAAAGGATGGAAGGCTGAGTCAACCCTGAGCCGGTGAGATTTGAACAGCCGAACTGCAGAACTAGCAGTCAGCTGAAGTAGCCTGCAGTGCTGCACTCTAACCACTGCGCCACCTCGGCTCTAGAACCCTCCCCCCCCCTTTGAAAAAAAGCACAAGCGAGGCTACTGAAAGGCTTGAAGATATTAACTGGAAGAAGCTTCAGTAAACAGATGTGAAAATGTGCAATGTTTGTGCTTGAACCCAATTGAGGATACCTGTTCAGACTTATTTCTGTTTTAACAGGCCGGGTTGATACAGAAAGATATCGATGCTCTTAACACGGAGTTGATGGAATCCTCCTTGACGGACGTATCCACGCTTAGTTTCTTTGAGCACTTCCACATTTCTCCACTGAAGGTATCTTGTCATAGAACAGCACTTCCTCCCCCCAAAAGATCTCCCCTGGCACGAGGCCGTCCCAGGGCACCTGAAAGGGGCGAAGCATTTGCCCCAATGCCTCTCGGTTATTGATGTCAGGGCGTTGAAGTTTGCGGTTCGGCCCAAGCTCCAAGGCTTTAGCGCCAGGAGCACTTATTCCCTCCAGTGAGCATCGCCTGAGACCCCCCTCTGAGGAGAACCACACAGCCCCCTTCCTCATTTCCCTGTTTTACATCCTTACATGAGCCCAGCAGGGAGAAAATGGCTTTGTGGCATTCTGGCTCTGCTTCCATATATGGTAAAGTTTAATTTCTTTCTCCATTAGCTAGCTAACTAGATGGAAGAAAACATCTCTTGGGTTAATTTGGAATAATTTGTGGAACTGGCCTTAAATTCTGGGTTTTTTTTTTACACTTTGAGCCTAAAGGCTTCTTCTTAGAGGACCACAAATTCCATAATTTGCTTTTCATTATCACGGCCCTAATAGGAGGCATTATTTCTACTTCTATTTCTCCCTGTCCCCCAATATTTTAAAAGTGCCTTTTTTTTTTCATCAGACGGCTTTGCATTTAAATTTCTGGGCAGAAATGCTAAATTGAAAATTCAGCAGAACGTTCCTGGCGGAATTCTTTTGATTCCCTCCTCAATTTAATAAATTGCAAACAGGATCCAGAGCCAGCTTTGAGACAAGGTTGATATTGAGGTTTTTGAAAGGAGACTGTACGAATGAATGAATGAATGTGGCTGTGAAACTTGCCAGAATTTAAAAAGCTGTCAAAAATGAGTTAACTGAAAACTCAATAATTGTTATTTTTTTTAAAGGTGGCATTTAAATGAATCCTGCATTCAGCAAAGCTTAATAACTAACCGTGGCTCTCTTGTTGTGATTGTCATTCAGTTGCTAAGTCATATCCAGTTCTTTGTGGCCCATGGACCACAGCATGCCAGCCCCCCCCCCTCCTCTGCCATCCCCTTCTCTCCTTCCAC
Source organism: Thamnophis sirtalis (assembly GCF_051295495.1). NCBI lineage: Eukaryota > Metazoa > Chordata > Lepidosauria > Squamata > Natricidae > Thamnophis > Thamnophis sirtalis. Next base: position 878,589 of record NW_028261382.1, read on the forward strand.
CTTTCCCAGCACCAGGGTCTTCTCCAAGGAGCTCTCTCTTCTCCTTAAGGCAGTGGTTCCCAAACTTGGCAACTTTAAGACTTGTGGACTTCAACTCCCAGAATTCTCCAGCCAGCTCTGCTGGCTGGAGAATTCTGGGAGTTGAAGTCCACAAGTCTTAAAGTTGCCAAGTTTGGGAACCACTGCCTTAAGGGGGCAAAGCATTTCAGCTTCAACGGCTCTCTTAAGCGCTGCTTTCTCTCTTGCCAGCTCCACTTGAGCCTTTCCTTGGGCTCTGACACCGACGCCTCCGAGTCCGGCCAGGGAGACATGATCGCCATCCATTCCGTCAATCTGCTCCTGAAGAGCATCGGAGCCACGCTGACCGATGTGGATGACCTCATCTTCAAGTAAGGGGCTCCGGGATTCGTCTCCAGCGGTTCCTGGCAGTAGGAGCAGCCCAGGGACAATTTATGTGAGGGTTCCACCAAGGGACTTGGACCATTGTTTGCTTCCAGTGGGACCATGGGCCAGGGAGTCCACAGGCGTGGGTTCCCGCATTTCCTGGGCTTTGTGCTGCTCCTGTCAGTCGAGATTTGGAGCAGCAGAAAGACCCATTTGACAAATATGGGTTGAAAAATCCACACGCCACAACATCAAAATTGCACCACCTTCCGAGGCAAAAGATACAAACTCCATTGAAATCAGGTCCCAAACCGCAAGAGGGATTGGATTTCGTAATGTAACTATCCACAAAAGTTTTCTAAAACGCAGCCATGAATAGCAATAGCAATAGCAGTTAGACTTATATACCGCTTCATAGGGCTTTCAGCCCTCTCTAAGCGGTTTACAGAGTCAGCATATCGCCCCCAACAACAATCCAGGTCCTCATTTCACCCACCTCGGAAGGATGGAAGGCTGAGTCAACCCTGAGCCGGTGGGATTTGAACCTCCGAACTGCAGATAGCAGTCAGCTGAAGTGGCCTGCAGTACTGCACCCTAACCACTGCGCCACCTCGGCTCCTATTTCTTAGACATATATACAGAATCAGCCTCTTGCCCCTTCCTTCCTTCCTTCCTTCCTTCCTTCCTTCCTTCCTTCCTTCCTTCCTTCCTTCCTTCCCACTTATTTAGCAATAGCAATAGCAGTTAGACTTATATACCGCTTCATAGGGCTTTCAGCCCTCTCTAAGCGGTTTACAGAGTCAGCATATCGCCCCCACAGTCTGGGTCCTCATTTCACCCACCTCGGAAGGATGGAAGGCTGAGTCAACCCTGAGCCGGTGAGATTTGAACCGCTGAACTGCAGATAGCAGTCAGCTGAAGTGGCCTGCAGTGCTGCACTCTAACCACTGCGCCACCTCGGCTCTCTCAGGCAGGAGATTAGGTCCACAAATTTTGACCATAAATCTGCTTGCTGGATGGATGGCTTGTCAGCTCTGCTGGGTTTCAGTAGAAGGGGATGAAGGGTAGCTTGCTCCACAAGGGTGCCCTACAGAGTAGATCCCGTAAGATTCTCTAAATGCAGAGGAGGCTGGGTTTCTAAGCAGTGGATTGCCACTATTCTCCGTGAGGTTGTTTATCTGCTGCTTTCAGGCTCGCTTTCTTCGAAATCAGATATCAGTTTTACAAAAGAAATGAATTGCTGTGGAGAGTCATCGGCCATTACAGAGGGCAAGTAAGTAGTCCCGGTCCTTTGCCCCCCACCCCCCACCCCTTTGCATAAACCCCCATTAGCAAGCGCAGCCCGGAGCCATTGCGGTTTCTCTCCTGGTTAAGGGCTCCTCCTTTTGACCTAGGAATCCCTTCTCCTTTTACTCCCCTCCTCTCCTGCTTCCAGTGTCATTTCAAACACTCATTTTCTGTATTATTATTTTTTGCTTGTCTCTTGAAAGTTCCTGAAGCAGATGTACATCCTTGTGTTGGGACTGGATGTCCTGGGCAACCCCTTCGGCTTAATCAGAGGCCTTTCGGAAGGGGTGGAGGCCCTCTTCTACGAGCCCTTCCAGGTAGGGCCTTGGAGCATTCATTTCATTTATTAAATTTATAGGCCGCCCAATCCTGGAGGACTCCAGGCAGCTTACAACGAAAGAAAGAGCATTGTGGAACGATGATTAAAAGCAGGAAACCTTGGGACAAGGTTCCACCTTCCCACCCTACCAAATCCCCCTCCCCAAATGCCATTTTTAAGAGAGGCCTATTTCGGACGGAGGCCCTGAAGACTAATAAACCCCGGGGGGAGGGGGGTATCCGTGAAATCTCGGCTCTCGCTCGTGACTCCCTTCAGGGCTGCTGCCAGTATGTGATAAGACTCAGGATGCGGAGGCTCCTCTCCCCCTCTGGCTTTTCCATGGGGGCTCCAGCGAGGAGCATGTGCTAGTGGCCACGTAGCTTTAAGTAACTCATTCCAAGGGTTCAGCTGCCGCCCAAGCCCTCCACAGCCACGATTGGCCGGGGGGGGGGGGGGTGCCGGATGCCCACTTAACGCTTAGCTTTGCTCTCAAAGTCTGCTTGGGGTCTGCTTCTCCGTAGGGAGCCGTCCAGGGGCCCGAGGAGTTTGCCGAGGGCTTTGTGATCGGCGTGAGGAGCCTCCTTGGCCACACCGTCGGTAGGTGGGGCACCTTGGGTGGGTGGAGGAGCTTCCCGGAGCTGCTCTCCGTCGGCGTCCCTGAACTCCCCTTGGCTCGCAGGGGGTGCAGCCGGCGTGGTGTCCCGCATCACCGGCTCGGTCGGAAAAGGCCTGGCCGCCATCACCATGGATAAGGAGTTCCAGCAGAAGAGGCGAGAGGAGATGGGGCGCCAGCCGAGGGACTTTGGGGACAGCCTGGCCAAAGGCGGAAAGGGCTTCCTGCGGGTACGCCGATTCTTTTAGATACCGCTTGGGGTTCTGGGCCAAGGTGGCGCAGTGGTTAAATGCAGCACTGCAGGCTACTGCTAGATCAGCAGTTCGGCGGTTCAAATCTCACCGGCTCAGGGTTGACTCAGCCTTCCATCCTTCCGAGGTGGGTAAAATGAGGACCCGGATTGTTGGGGGCCATATGCTGACTCTCTGTAAACCGCTTAGAGAGGGCTGAAAGCCCTATGAAGCGGTATATAAGTCTACTGCTATTGCTATTACCCTCGACTGCAGGGCGGTCCAAATTGGGAACTTTAAGACTTGTGGGCTGGCTGGGGAATTCTGGGAGTTGACATCCACAAGTCTTAAAGTCCCCAAGTCTGGACAGCCCTGCCCTACTGTATGAAAGGAACCCCACCTCCGATCGGTGCTGTGTTATGTTTCGGGTGTGTTTCATTTTCTCCTGCTAGTGAGTAAAACAGAAAACAGAAACCAGAACAACAGAAAGAGGACTATTAATTATATGCAGTAACATTGTGTTTTGATGTTGTTTTGTTGTTTTGTTTTGATATCGTTTTCAAGTGTTTCCTAGACATTTTGGGAACAAGGCGTACCCTCCCTCGCTGTGTCCTTTGTGCCTGCGTGGGTGAGGGGGGCGGGAGAGCCCGCTCGAAGGTGGGGGATGAGTTTCCCCAGAGAGCAAGCTGGGGATCCCTGGGTACCTTCAGGGGGGCCCTTTTCAGGAGCAAGTAGCAATGATGTAGAATGCAATGAGGATTTTTGACCCTGCAGCGTTTGGCAATTTTTTCTATGGAGCAGAGTTTTCGAAAGAGGTCAGAAAGAGGAAGGTGGGTTGGAATTCCTAGGCCTTGTTTAGCTTCTTCTGGCCCAGAACCTGGCAAAAGTTACAGCCGGTTCTTGGATAATCTCCTGCCACGTAGAGGTTTTGATCCATCTGCTCTCTGGGGTTTAGGCCGATTCCAGCCAGGAAGGCTGGATTCATGCTGAGGAATTCCTAGAATTGACATGCAACCTTCTCATAGCTACTATGACCCACTATTTTCCCAAATTGCTTTGGGAAGTAATGAAAAGTGGAATATGGTCTTGTTTTTCACAGGCTGGGCCCTGTGTCTTAGCTGCCTTTATTATCAGAATTTCTGGTTCTGATGAATTGTCTTCAGATGAAAGTTTGAGTAGGCTGAACCCGCCGCGAACTCAAAAATTTCCCCAAAAAGTGGAGGGTTGGGGTGAAATGAATGGGAAACTTTGCCATCCTAACTTGCTGCACCATTTCTCCCCCCCCCCCCCCCCCGTTTTCTTTAAGGGAGTTGTTGGCGGAGTAACTGGGATGGTCACAAAACCTGTAGAAGGTAAGTGAACTGGAGTTAATTCTCACAGAGAATGAGCCGAGGTGGCGCAGTGGTTAGGGTGCAGTACTGCAGGCCACTTCAGCTGACCGCTATGTGCAGTTCGGCGGTTCTAATCTCACCGGCTCAGGGTTGACTCAGCCTTCCATCCTTCCGAGGTGGGTAAAATGAGGACCCGGATTGTTGTTGGGGGCGATATGCTGACTCTGTAAACCGCTTAGAGAGGGCTGAAAGCCCTATGAAGCGGTATATAAGTCTAACTGCTATTGCTAATTCAGTCAAGACACATATAAATATGACAGCAACTTTAGTAACTGCTTTGCTGCATATTCCGTTTAAATGTCCCTGATTTGAATCCCCTGAAACACGGTCATGACATGAAGTGAAGCATGAAGCAAGAGGTCAGAACGCTAAAGCTTGAAGTGTTAAAGAGAAAACCAACGCTTCTTGTGTTGATTATTAAAATGCTTAAATTAAAAATTAAATGAAATTAAAATGCTTTGCAGTCAGAAAATGCCATCCCGTTTTTCTCTCCCTTGATCCTGAAAGGTGCCAAGAAGGAGGGTGCGGCTGGCTTCTTCAAGGGCATCGGGAAGGGGCTGGTGGGAGTGGTGGCCCGCCCAACCGGGGGCATCATTGACATGGCCAGCAGTACCTTCCAAGGGATCCAGAGGTGAGCCCAGCAGCTGTCTGGGGTGTGTGTGTGTGTGTGTGGTCACTTCCCAGGACTCCTTTCCCAGAAGGAGACCAAGGAAGCCTTGCTTAGAAATCGGCATGTGGGAACTTGACCCGGGTGAGAACGGGGAACACACACATGAGCCCCATGCCGCCTTCTTGGTTGTGTGAATTGGGCCTTCCGGTGCAGAGGAGCAGGATGCCTTCTGCTAGCTCCCTGAAAGAGTTTCTGGAGCCGAGTCCCTCTGGAATGGGCTCTAGAAGAATCCGAGGGAACGGATCTCTCCAGAAGGCCCCCCTCCCTAGAAAGGACTTCCCTCTCCTCACAGGGTGGCCGAGTCGACCGAAGAGGTCTCCAGCCTGCGCCCCCCTCGCCTCATTCGCGAAGACGGGATCATTCGGCCCTACGACCGAGGCGAGGCCGAGGGTTGCGACTTGTTTGAGGTACAGTCTTTGCACGGAGCTGCCTAGATGTGCCTGTGTGTGTGTGTGTGTGTGTCTGTGTGTGTATGTGCATGAAGGGTAAATGCAAGCGGTTTCTGTGGCTTTTGAGGATGTTGACTGGGGGGGGAAGCCCTTGATTAAATTGTCCTCCCCCCCCCTTCTTTGACCTGCATCCCGCACCCCTTTCTAATCATCTTCTTCTTCTTCTTTCTCCCTTTCTCCTTCCATGCATGCCCAATCCCGGCTGGACCAACGAATCACCCGTTACCTTCCTCCTTTCCTGATTAACTTAACCACCTTTATCTGCCTTGGTTTGATTTAAACGTAAAAAAGACTTAATTCCGGACCACCTTCACCGGCTGGGGGTTGCTATCCCTTTGCATGCTCTTCATACCAACTCTGGATAGTCTTCCTTTTGAATGTCGGGGCAACTCTTTCTTCATGCCAAGAGTAGGGAGCTGCTAGGAAAAGGGGCCCTGGGTAGGAAGAGCCGGCCAGGAGAGAAAGCCCCCCCTTGTGGGGAGGAGACCCTTCTTCCTAAATGGTTTCTACCGGAGACCAAAGACATTTTTGGAAACTTCCTTTTGTGATCTGCAAAGAGGAGGGTCTCTGCCTCCCGAGGGTCTGGTAATAAAACCCCTGGCCTCTCCGGAGCATCTCGTTCTGCGCAGCCTTCCACAGGCAGGTGGGGAAATGTGCACTGCGTTTGGTACACTTGTGCGCAATGTCACAACGTAAGTGCAGAAAACATCAGCACAACAGACACCGTGATGTCCCGACCCAAGTTTTCACCATCAGCATGGATAAAAGCAGGGGGTGGATATTTTGGGGAGGTCTTCCTGGGGACCCTAAATGAGAAACCTCTGTGACTTGTAGTTCGACAATCCATCTTCCATCAAAATCTGACTGGAACAGATTTTCTACTGGAACGTCTAGTAGGGAATCTGACTTTCTCCAACTAGATAGGGGGTACCTGAAGAGTCCTGTCCAGGTGAGGCAGTGGATTCTCCTCCAACAGTAACACCTGTGCCTTGATGCTGAAAAGGAAGGATGTACTCAGAAACATGTTATTTATTTTAACGTTTTTACAAGCGTGTCTGTTTCCTTTCAATGCACGGTTTCGCTACCTGGATTTAAAGGTGACAAAATTAATGTGGGAGACGGTGTATCCTTATGGCAGATGTTTTGGGGGATAACGAAACAATGGGAACGCATCTCCCCCCCCCCCCCGGAATATGTGCTAAATCCGGTGACTGTTGAGAGCGAGGGTTACACCCAGAGCAGCAGAGGGAGAGTTGGGGTCCCCTGAGCCCTCCTCCGCTTTCCCTCTCGAGGGAAGAGAAGCCGCCTCTCTCTCCACAATCCTTTTCTCCCCCAAATAAAGCCAGTTCTTGGTAATACTTCCCCACTTGCGATTATTGGTGTTCAGTTTGTAATGTTGCAGAGATGTGTACATAATGCTATTAACTGGTGAATTAAAATTTTGCTTTTCGTACCTAAACTTGTGAGAACTTTATTTTTTGAAGGCGGGTGACAGTCGTGTCCTCTGCCACGTTCCCTGAGAATTGGGCCCCCGTTTCGAGAAGGGGCCAATGCTCTTCAGCGGCCTTCAACAGCGGTTTTCCTCAGCCAAGAGACCCAGCTGCAGAGGGAAGGGGAGGGGGGGGGCAATTGGGCTTCTCCTCCTGTTTCCTCCGAGTGCCACCTTTGAACTTCGTGGGAGACTTTTGTCCTTCTCTCGTCAGCCCACGTGGCCGCTCCCTTCGCCCTGCCGTGCCCTGCTCTCTGTTGGCTGAGGACAGAAGGCCTCCGGGGAGTCTCCCTTGAGGCTCCCCTTCACTCTGTCTTCGCTGCTTCTCAGATGGGGGCTTCAGGAGCAGCACCTTTGGGGGAGGGAGGCCAGTCCAGGGCCAGCCTCATGTAAGAGTTTAAATATTGCAGCTCTGATCTAATCCGAAGCATTTTTACTTCCTCTCCAGAACTCCCATATCAAGAAGCTGGAGGACGAGAGTTTCCAGCACTATTGTCCAGTCGTAGGAAGAGGAAAGGCCTACATTGTGGTCACCAGCAGGTATGGCCAGGCCAGCGAATCGGAAGGAGTTTCTTTTTTTTTTAATTTTTATTTTATTTTATCAATTTCATATATACATTCACAATTATATGATCTCATAACTGTTATTAATAATATGTATTTATAACAATTTTTCCCTACTGTTAACAATATACTTGAAGATTGCTGTCTTACCATCCCATAGATCCATCTTATCTTACAACGGTCCTACTTCTTCTTCCCTCCCTCCCTCTTTCCTTCCCTCGTTTTTTCTCTCCTACTCCCCTTCCTTCCCTCCTTCTCTCCTTCCCTCCTTCCTTCCTTCCCTCCTTTCTTTTCTCCTTCTCTCCTTCCTTCCCCCCTTCCTTTTCTCCTACATTCCCTCCTTCCTTCCCTCCTTTCTTCTCTCCTTCTCTCCTTCCTTCCCTCCTTGCTTCCCTCCCTCCTTCCTACCCCCCTTTCTTCTCTTTCTTCTCTCCTTCCTTCCTTCCTTCCTTCCTCCTCTCCTTTCCCTTCTCTCCCGGAAGGAGTTCCTAAACGCTGCTCATCCTGGAATCTAACAATCGAGGGAGCCTAATACTTAAAAGTTGCTGCCCCGACACATTCTCTCATCATCCCCTTATTGAAGGAGATGGCAGATGCGTTGGCTCTGCTAAGAGTTGGCTGAGTAGACCTCAGCGGAAGCTTACGTTGATAGTAGTGGAAGGATGCCTGGAAATCGTTGCAAAGCGGGATGGTGCTTAGCCATGAAGCTGAGCCTCTCCACAAGTAGAATGGGGGAGAAAGTATTTCTACATTTATTCTTTAGTGGAGCAGAGATGGCTTCATTCAGGTTAAAAGGCCTCGGACCCATTGTGGATTGTTCCTTCCTAAAACACCTTCCGGTCACTCTAGGAGAGTCATCTTAATGAAAGAAGTGGAGATCCTAGGTCACATGACCACAGACTGGGATTACCTATATGAAGATTTTACACGCCCCCCTTGGACAGAGGAGAACCTGCTGCAAATCTTCGTTAAGGTAAGAGATCTTCTGATCTCCGCTAAGAAGTTTGACCAATGCAGCTGTTATTAATCAGCAAACTGGCTTGCTAGAGCAACAGGAAGCCAGACCCAAAACCTCTGCTCTCTTTCAAGGATATATTTCAAATTAGCCTTGCTAATTTAATTGATGTTTTTTTTAGATATAGATATGTATTTATTTTTTATTTATTTATTTATTTTTTATTTTATTTTATCAATTTCATATGTACATTCACAATTATATGATCTCATAACTGTTATTAATAATATGTATTTATAACAATTTTTCCCTACAGTTGACAATATACTTGAAGATTGCTTTTTTATCATCCCATAGATCCATCTTATCTTACAACGGTCCTACTTCTTCTTCCCTCCCTCCCTCTTTCCTTCCCTCGTTTCTTCTCTCCTACTCCCCTTCCTTCCCTCCTTCCTTCCCTCCCTCCTTCCCCTTCCCTCCTTCTCTCCTTCCCTCCTTCCTTCCTTCCCTCCTTTCTTTTCTCCTTCTCTCCTTCCTTTCCCCCTTCCTTTCCTCCTTCCTTCCCCCCTTCCTTCTCTCCTTCCTTCCCTCCTTTCTTTTCTCCTTCTCTCCTTCCTTTCCCCCTTCCTTTCCTCCTTCCTTCCCCCCTTCCTTCTCTCCTACATTCCCTCCTTCCTTCCCTCCTTTCTTCTCTCCTTCTCTCCTTGCTTCCCTCCTTGCTTCCCTCCCTCCTTAATTGATTTTGTTAGTTAGATAAATGCTGCCTCTCCTTTTGTGAGATAAGTGATAATTTTACTCTCGGAAATAATAAGGTGAGGGGCTCGATCTGACTTTGTTCTGAAAGAGAGGCCAAAGTCCGTCCTGTTCTCTCCTCTTCCTCAATAGAAGACATGGCTGGAAAAATGCGGCCCTTTCGATTTTCGATTTTATTCTATTTCTATGCCGCCCTATTCCCAGGGGGACTCCGGGCGGCTCACAAACCAAGTCAGGGGGCCCTAATCGATCTCTTCTGAGTATTGGGGGACCCTCTGGGCAAAAATAACAGCGGGGTTAACTTCGGGCGCGAAGGTTTTTCCAAGGTGAAATCAGGCAAACGCAGAGATTCCTTCTGGTCTCTTTTCTGACGCACAGTTGAATGTTTTAAGTGTTTTTGTGCCGTTTCTAACAGGACAAAGGGATGCTGTGCTTCCACAAAAGGGAGACTTCGGGACAAGAATTAATCAGGAAAATCCGACTGCCGGACGCGGCTGCGGCGAAGGTGAGGCTCCCTTTGGAGCATTCAGCCAGGGCCTACGCTGGACGCTGACTGTCCTGGGTCTTTGCCTGGGAACGGTTATTGCACAACTTCCCGGGTGACCCAATTTGTACATTGCGGTCTTGCCTCAGGCGCGGACATTAAGGCCCCCGTTCGGTCTGCAGCCTTTCGAGGGCAGTTTCCAGGGCAATCGGTTTTTCTACCCTCCAGACGGAAGAATTAGTTTTGGCTTAATTAGCAGAGGAGGAGAAAAAATGTCCCTTTTGGTGCCTGAGGGATGACCCTTCCCTCCCTGGGTCAGTATTCCTGGTCACTTTGGACCGTTTCTTAGCCGCAGCGCATCATGAGCATCGAGTCTCAGAAGGAGGCAGGCAGAGGCATCGCCTCGAATCCCAGGACGTCCTCCTGGAGTTACAACCAAGATGGGTCCTGCCCATCGCAGTTGTAACTGACGATGGTCATAAAACGGGCTATGAGCATGGTTTGGCCCGAGGTGGCGCAGTGGTTAGGGTGCAGTACTGCAGGCCACTTCAGCTGACTGCTATCTGCAGTTCGGCTGTTCAAATCTCACCGGCTCAAGGTTGACTCAGCCTTCCATCCTTCCGAGGTGGGTGAAATGAGGACCCAGACTGTGGGGGTGATATGCTGACTCTGTAAACCGCTTAGAGAGGGCTGTAAAGCAGTATATAAGTCTAAGTGCTATTGCTAGTGTCCTTCCTTCCTTCCTTCCTTCCTTCCTTCCTTCCTTCCTTCCTTCCTTCCTTCCTTCCTTCCTTCCTTCCTTCCTTCCTTTCTCCCCAGTGGCTAGAATGCAGCATTGCAGGCTGACTCTGCCCACAGTCTGGAGTTCGATCCTGACTGGCTCAGGGTTGACTCAGCCTTCCATCCTTCCGAGGTGGGTGAAATGAGGACCCGGACTGTGGGGGCGATATGCTGACTCTGTAAACCGCTTAGAGAGGGCTGAAAGCCCTATGAAGCGGTAGATAAGTCTAACTGCTATTGCTATTGCTATTAGGCAGAAAACCGGACCTAAATGCCAGCTTTCAGCAAAACCAACAGAAACCATGGGCGCATGACTGAGGCACTGCAGATGGCCGTAAATGTGGCTCAGTTGCCAAGCGCATGACGTGCGCGTCATGTGACCCGGGAGGTGTGTGGGGGGGGAGATGAGCTCCGGAACTGTGAATTGGAATTGCAGAGACTCCCCAGGTGGCTCCGGTGGCGCTTCGGACAGTCGCTAAGATCTACGTGTACCACTTCCTTGTGCCAACTTTTGGTTGAAGGTGGCAGCGGCAGCGCAGAGCTGGGTTTTCCCCTCTCTGCTCCTTTTTCCTTCTAATCGCTGCGTCCTTCCGCTTTGCAGAGAACATGTCAAGCCATCAATGCGGCCGAAGGCAGCAGGCATCAGCAGACCCTGGTGAAGCAGGCCTCTCTGAAAAGGAGCACCTCCAGGACGTGACTGGAGGGTCTTTGCAGGCTCTGCCCCCTCCTGTAGGAAATGCCTGGCCTCGGCTTTATTCTCTCTAGATTTCAGTCGGTTGTGGGGGTGCTTTTAGGAAACCTGGACAATCGAGGAGACCCCAAGGAAAGAAACCCCCAGTTTCCTTCCGCTTTCAATCCCCTTTTAATAAATTAATCGAAACCCCTTTCTACTGCCTCCGACAGAAAGTAAGTTTTTCCGTGAGCCTCCTATCCGGTCTAGCCAGAGAGAGGTTTCTGTAATGCAGAAGACCGGCTCTTCCTTACTCTCCAGGGACGAGTGGATGATGATAGCCATGCAGTTGTAATCAGGGACAGACCTCCCTTCTTCATGCCGGTCAGTAAAGAACGCCTAATTATGTTCATCGCTCTTATTTAGATTTATGAGATACAGAAGTTTGGCTTAGAAGATAAATTCTCTGCACATTTCCACCAGATTCTCTGGCGACACAGAAAAATACCTAGGCTTAAAAGAACGAACCGACACATTCCACCTCACACCACCAAACGCAGAGGTTGGAAGCCCACCACCCTCTACTCCCACCGCCTCTCAGCTCCCTTATCTCTCCTCCAGTGAAGTTTAGCTTGGGGTTCCAGGGATCAGGCCCCGGGTGGCTCAACCCCTCTGAGAAAGACTCCTCCATCTGTTCCTGCCAAAGTCCTCTTTGGAGGCAACGTAGTAAATCAGATGGGCGGCCATGGAGGCATTTCTGCTCCACCTTCAATATTTCCTAGGCCCGATGATTTGTGTTTGGGGGGGGGGATTGCTCTCTTTTTGCACACTTGTGTTAGATGGCACTTTCACACTCACTACATGCTAGTATTAACATCAACATGGCCGGAACTGGTTAATGACATTATTAGCTCCGTTTATAATCTCAGCACATCTTATTTACACCCCAGAATAATCCTTCAGTGCCAAAGAGATTGCAACGAGCAAGATACAGATTTATATGCCAGCAGTTGCAGTCAGATTTGGCTGGAGTCACTGCCCCACGGAAAAACACAGTAGCACAAATTCTTATTTACAAAACAGCAGGATCAATGCCTGCATAATCTTAGGCTCTAACGTCGAACTTTAAATGAGGCAGAAACTCTTATGGCCAGATCAGAGTGAAGCAGATAGAAGTCTTCAAACTTGCCTAGTTCACTCAGGGACTTTGGCTGTTGGTCACATAAAATGTACTATTTTCCTGTGTTTACCTTTGTTACGTATACTGCCAAATAAAAATATTTTATATGCAACTCTTTCTGTGGATGCCGTCGAAGAACGCTAATGGGGCTGCACAATTCACTCCACCTGCAACGGGACGTGTGGTTTGAGAGCCACCAGTCAAACCCTCGGAAATCGGGCTTTATTGCTTTCCACAAGAGGGTAGCATTTCCTCACTTTTACGGCGGATACTTCAGCCTTTCTTCTGTGTGCTAAGAGCAAGTTGCATAAAGCCACAGGCCTGTGTGTAGCAGTTACGAAACTTCACTTCTTGTGGCTGCACATGGATGTACCTGGAATATGGAGTGGGATGGCCTGGAAAAAACTAGAAAAAGGGGGGGGGGACAGTTTTTTTCCAAAGGGCTTTGGGGAAAAAAGGAAAAAACATTGTCGTCCCCCCCCAATTTTTCTGGGGTTCCCCCCCTCCCTGAAGCCTTCCCATGTGTGCTTTCTCTAGAGGAGTGTTTGGTGGCTTTAAAAATCTTAGCACTGATATGTCAGAATTGTTTGGTTTTATTCCCAGACTATTGTTGACTAAAGGCTGAAAAATAATGCCTGGTGCATAACTGAATCAAACTTGGAAGCTGTACAAACATTTCAAGGGAGGAAGGAATGGAACGTCACTGGGGCAATGGAGATAGATTTTGTTTTTATAAGACAGATCTTTAACTCCCCTGATGAAACGGATCAGTGATAAGATGATAGAATTTGTAAAGTTGGCAAGCAAATGAATCCCGGCATCTATTCTGACTTGTAACTAACTTTAGAAAGAATCCAAGAGGGACAGGCACATCATAGCTCTTAGCCACGCTAGCTGGCTCGATGGCACCGTCTGAATGCCGGCTGTTTTCCACAGTTAAAAGGCAAGCCCACCTCTTGAGTTCCCAGGGGCTCCTGCCGAGAGACGGAGGTGGATGAAGTTCAAGGCCCTGGATGCTGTTTGAGGACCAAGTTCCTGGGAACCGCAGGTCCACAGCTCTCCTCGCCCCCAAAGCTGTGGCAACCGGGTGACCTCATTTGAGACACCTGAGCAATTGTACCCTTGGCGACCTGGACAAGAAGGCCCAGCACAGTTTGCAGGCGGCATCGGGACGCTTGGCGTGTCTGCACTCCTCTCTGAGCCCCTCTCCCTTCGTAGAAGCTCTTCTTGGAGGCCTCTTCACATCTCAAGTGTTCATAAATATTCAGAGGAAGTGGCGTGAGACCACGGGGTCTGGAGAAGTGAGCCTGAACGCTGGCGCAGCAGCCAGGGGACCCTCCGTGCATTTTCATCAGGTGCGGAAATAGATTTCTTACTTCATATGAAATGCAAAGTACCAGAGAACCACTTAGGCAGGTCTTTGGGATGTTTGCCTGGCTGTGCAGACGGAGCTGCCAGGGAAAAGGGGCCAAAGGAAGCCGAGGACGATCACCTGTGTTAGCCTGTGAAGGGAGAGGCAACCTTGGATCGGCTGGAGCCCCCGCGGGCTTCTTCCGTAATCAGTCTATTAGTCTTTGAACTGCCCCAGGGTGCTCCAGCACCCCGTGTTTTCTTAAACGGAGGGGAGGGGGAAACGGGTCAGGCCGCTGAATATTCATAACACCGGCTCTTCCTAGGAAGAAGGTCTGCCTTTCCAAGGTGTGCAGGTAGAGACCGTAAGGTAATTAGTTGCCTAATGCATTATGCATGCTTTTTGGCATACAGTAGGTGAGCTGCACACTCACCGTGGAGTCTTCCAGGTCGCAGCTGTTTTGATTGAAGAGACGGGGGGGGGATGCAGGCTGGGGGGCTCCTTCACAAGAGTTCTGGAACTGGAAATACATTTTGAAAAGTTTTCAGCCCCGTCGTCGTTTAAAATCCAGGGATAGAAATTGTGTTGTATGTTCAATGTCAAAAAAAAATTTTACATCCTTTTCTGAAGAAATTTATGAGCAATAATTAATAACGTCACATTTATACCTGTTTATATGTCACGCCTCCCACCAATCAATATCTAGCATCGTTTCTTCAGCGGTTCTCTATAGCAGTGTTTCTCAACCTTGGCAACTTGAAGATGTCCGGACTTCAACTCCCAGAATTCCCCAGCAGTGGTTAGGACAGTGTTTCTCAACCTTGTCAACTTGAAGATGTCTGGACTTCAACTCCCAGAATTCCCCAGCCAGCGAATGCTGGCTGGGGAATTCTGGGAGTTGAAGTCCGGACATCTTCAAGTTGCCAAGGTTGAGAAACACTGCTCTATAGACCTCCCAGACAAATAATTTTGGGGAATGTAAGCCAGGCAAGGGGGAAGACAGAGTTCGGACGTGTGTGTGTGTGTGTGTGTGTGTGTTGCAAAGTGTATGTAATGCAAAAGGCTGAATTAAATTAAGAATGCATTTTCAAAAACGTCTCATTGTCACGATGGGAACAAAACGCTGGATGAAAAAGCTTTTGGTCTGTTGCAACAAAACCCTTGTGTTCTTAAATCCCTTGGCCTGCAACGTCCAGCACAGAAATTTGGACCCGGATTGTAATCCAAGTTGTGATGTGTACATTTTAGCATGTACCCTACGTCAACATATTTCTGATTTGCTCCCAAAAACATCCTTCCAGCTGGCTGGGCCACGTGAAGTGGAAGCCTGTTTAATAGTCATTTTATTGCTTGTTTTCCATCTCGGTTGCTTCTGAAAACTACCTGTCAGCCCTGCTTTTCTTTCTCTCGCCCAACTTCACCCTTCCATCTCTTGGGGCTGTGATTTACGCTGCCCGTTGGCCATTATACAGAATTTTTTAAAAAAAGGAAAATTAGACTTCTCTTCAGTTTTGGGCTCCGGGGAAAACAATATTCTTCTTCTTCTGTCATTTGATAAACTCGCCCCCAAGTGCTTCAGGTGAGGCAGGGCTGCAGGAAGCTCTCCCTAATTAAAAGCCGAAAAACACTTGGTGACGCCTCCTCCCCTCTAACAAGGCAGCCCAGCCAAGACCGGCGTAATTGGAAGGAAAGAGCCCTTTGCCTCCTGCAACACCCAGGTTTTAATGACTCTTAGAGTGGAGACTCTTCCACCCCGTGACACCTCGATATCCATCTTAATTTTGGGATTCTCCCCAACGAGACAATGATGAAAGGTCTCTTCCCGTGATCAATGGCATCTGCCGCTCGGTGCCATTGTTTACCGTACCAACTGGAGGCCGGGGGGGGGGGGCAGATCCGGGAGCACCGTAGCCTCCTGTGGGCCCTGGGCGGCTTTGATCTTCTCCTGCCTCCGAGGCAGATAGACATTCTTATTACTCCCTTTTGGTGACCCCCGAAAAGATCAATCACGTTCCCAGGGTGCAGACGGCAGATGCTTGTCCCTGCAGCTGGAGAAGGCTGCGCTGGGGCGGTTGGGATGGGAAAGGAGGCGTTGGATTATGGGCCGTTCGTTCTCTTTGTATTGTGGGCCAAGCCTCAAAATCTGCTGGGTGCTGCAAGCAGATGGTACTTTTCCTGATGGGGCCAGTTTGAGAGCAGAAAGGCCGGGAATCAGACTTTCTCTCTCTCACTCTCTCTGTCTCTCTCTCTGTCTCTCTCTCTGTCTCTGTCTCTCTCTGTCTCTGTCTCTCTCTCTGTGTCTCTCTCTGTCTCTCTCTCTCTCTCTGTCTCTCTCTCTGTCTCTGTCTCTCTCTCTCTCTCTGTCTCTCTCTGTCTCTGTCTCTCTCTGTGTGTCTCTCTCTCTCTGTCTCTCTCTGTCTCTCTCTCTCTGTCTCTCTGTCTCTCTGTCTCTCTCTCTCTCTGTCTCTGTCTCTCTGTCTCTCTCTGTCTCTCTCTCTGTCTCTCTCTCTGTCTCTCTCTGTCTCTCTGTCTCTCTGTCTCTCTGTCTCTCTCTCTGTCTCTCTCTCTGTGTCTCTCTCACTCTCTCTCTCTGTCTCTCTCTCTCTGTCTCTCTCTCTGTCTCTCTCTGTCTCTCTGTCTCTCTGTCTCTCTGTCTCTCTCTCTGTCTCTCTCTCTGTGTCTCTCTCACTCTCTCTCTCTGTCTCTCTCTCTCTGTCTCTCTCTCTGTCTCTCTCTGTCTCTCTCTCTGTCTCTCTCTGTCTCTCTCTCTCTCTGTCTCTCTCTCTGTCTCTCTCTGTCTCTCTGTCTCTGTCTCTCCCCCTCCCTCCCCCTCCCTCCCTCTCCCTCTCTCCCTCTCTCTCCAGAAAGAAAAATAAGCAAAGCGAGGAACTGGAAAGAGCTAAAGTGCTGACATCTTTTCTTTCTTTCTTTTTCTTTCTTTCTTTCTTTCCTCCCTCCCTCCCTCTCTTTTTTCTTTCTCTTTCTTTTGCTCTTGCTCCCTTCTTCCTTTCCTTTCCTTCTCTCTCTCTCTCCCTCCCTCCCTTCCTCTTCCTTTCTCTCTCTCTCTTCTTTATCTCTTTCTCTGTCCGTCCCCCCCCCCCCCCGTCTTCTCCCCAGACCAGCAACTGTTGGTCCTTCTTCTGACGCTTCCTGTTGTGAGCACGGGTGGCTTTGTGTAAAAGTAAATTATTTGCCAGCTGTAATTTTTCAAACGGAATTCCAAGCAAGTCTCTTTTGTTGCGAAGGCAAAGAGGTGCAGCGAACTCCTCTTTGGCTAAAAGTCCCTCTTTGGTTGAAAAGGGCCGTTTTAACTTCCACCAAACTTGCCATTAATACGTTGCATCTGCCCTGATGTTTGGCCTGCCAGCCCTTTTCCTTAACTTTGCGATGTTGGAAGTGACTTCTGAGCCGTGTTGTCTCCTTGCCTGCAAGGAGTTTGGGACTTTGTGCAGCTGTCGGGAGAGAGGAATGCCCAATGTAAGCTTTCTGAGCTGAAGAACAGTTCAGTTAAGCTTCTTATGTGAATTTCTCCCCTAGAAGACGAAAGGCTGCTTTCTGGGTGTGCTTATTTTTAAATTTCTCCTCCATACAGAGAATTGCCTGGGAAATGTGATGGGTTGACAGTTTCAGGGCTTCGAGCTGTCCATTAATCCAGAGGAAGAGAGTTTAATAAACTGCAGATCCTCTTTGAAGTCGGTTGTCTCCTCCAGACCGGAGGGTTCAACTGGCAACGGGGCCATCGCTGCCTCCTTCCTCCCGTCCATGGCGGGCAAATCGAGTTCTCTGACCTTTGCTGGTGGAAAGTGGAAGTCGAAGGGGACGGGGGCTTGCTTTGAGCTAAAGTGGAGGGTTGGGCTACTTCTGGAATTCACGTTTCAATGTTTTCCCCTTTAGAAGGCCTGACCCATGGCCGCCTTTTGGCGAAAATCTTGCCTGACCATCTTTTTTACAGTAACTGCTCAAGAAAAAGCACAGGATTCAGCGCTGAATGCAAAACCTTCATATCCTGTAAAGTTCTCAGGCAAAACTCCTTTAAACTAAGAAAAGAATTTTGGGGGAAAATATTAGCCAAACTATTGAGATAATGTGACAATTGCTTAAAAGATAGTTGGGTAAATAACCTTAAAATGGAATCTGGTGAGTAAACAGTTTGTGATCTTTAAACACAACATCCTACTTCAAAATATGCTGCAAAAGTTTTCCCCCCTCAACAGCAGCATCAGCATTTCCGAGCGCCCCCGGCTTTGCCTTCAGCTAGAGATTATTCACTTACTGACATTTATCCTACAACTGATTCAAACCTGTCATCCATCCAAAGTTGCTCCCAAACTGTGAAGTTAGCAAAGGAAGCAGGGCTTTGTGAGGGGGATGGAAATGGGGGCCTCTCCTTCTCTCGTGGCGGAGAGAGTCGGGTTCCAGTCCTCTCGGAAGGGGCCTGGTGGTCGCCGTCTTCATTCCGTGGGTCAAAGGAAGCTGGAAGGACATGGGCTGAGGGTCGTCCATCGATAGCCAAAGTGGGCCAGCATAGTAGCTGCTGGAAGGCACCTGTAACGTTCCCGTGGTTCGCCCATGAGGCCAATGTTGAGAAAAGACACGAGACGAACTTTCTCGGGATGGAGCGACCCAGATTGGGGGTCTGGTAGCCCCTTTTATTGAGATAGGACAAAGGCAGGAGGAGCAATCAGCATGTGATTAAAAACAGCCTGTAAAAGTACAATTTCTAATCTACTGCTCAGGAAAGTTCTGTCTATATATGGTCAAATCCTGGACGTCATTGATAGGGCACATCTCAGACTGTTATGTTATGCACCATCAGGATGTTATGGCGTTTTAGGAGTTTCTTTTCTCCTGTGTGGTTCAGCGTGGCTCTGCAACTATATTACAACAGGCACCAAAGTCGGTGGCTCTCTTGTTGAAGAAGCCAGGGCTTCCCAGTCTTGGCAAACGTTAAGGCGTGTGGACTTCAACTCCCAGAATTCCTTAGCCAGCTATGGAAACGTTGAGCTCCGTGGCTGTGGTGATGGAGGACCTGGTGCCCCAGGACGGATGGAAATATTCGGCTGGGGCCAGTGGAGGGATTCAGCCAGTTCGCACCACTTCGGGAGAACCGGTTGTTAACTTCCTGAACAGTTTGGTGAACTGGTTGTTGGAAGAAATCATTAGGACAGAGAATCGGTTGTAGAATTATCTGAATCCCACCCCCGGCTGGGGCTGCCTCAAACGGGGCTGCAGCTATACTAGAGCCAGTGGTGGGTTTCAAAAATTGTTCGAACCTTCTCTGTGGGTGTGGCCTCCTTTGTGGGAGTGGCTTGCCACCCATGTGACCGGATGGGAGTGGCTTGCCACCCATGTGACCGGATATGAAGATGCTGACGATACTTGTCAGAACCACCTTAAATCACCTCACACACAGCACTGGCATGCATAAGAATAGGATGTAAACTTGTTTGTCAAAAGGCATCTTAGGTTTGCGTTAAAACAACTTCAACACACACAATGTTCTGATTGCACCACAAACGCAGTCGTCATCCTTACCTTTCACAGAGGCCCTGAGTTTTATAAATAGGAGCATGATGGTGTAGAATAATCATATCCAAGGACCAGTGGTGGGTTTCAAAAAGGTTTGGAACCTCTTCTGTAGGTGTGGCCTGCTTTCCGCGTCCGCAGGTGGGACCTCTTCTAACCGGTTCGGTAGATTTGACGAACCGATTCTACCGAATAGGTGCAAACTGGTAGGAACCCACCTCTGACTAGAGTGGTGACTTTTCCAGACCAACTACCTGAAGCCGTTTGCAAAGAAGCAGCGTAAGGACTCTGTTTCCCCACTTTGCTCCTTCTCACGATTCCTACTCAAGGCCCACATAAGGACAGTTAAAGTGTCCTTGCCCAGCTCCAGCTATCTGGGGCGACACCAAAGCTTGCTGGATTGGAGTAGATCCGTCTGGACCCAAGGTTAGGGGCAAATGGCAGAAAACGTTGTAAATGACCCTGGAGTTATGGGTATGTCAGGAGACCATCATTTTGATAGTCTCTGGCCAGTAATCTTCCATCAGCAAAGTCCAGTCCTGAGAAACCCACCCTAGAATGGTCACGTGGGATGGACGGACGCTTTCGAACAGGAACACAGACCAGGTTGTTTCTGCTTGAACTTGGTTTCACCTTCATCCTCCGCTCAGGTGCTGCCTGCGCTTGTGGAAGGCGGTCTGCCGTGGCCGGAAGGGACAAAGTCCTCTGGTCGGCAGATGGCCTTGTGGTCGCTCTTTCCAACCTGCCTCAGCTGACCATCTCATTCCCAGTAGGACCAGCTGTTCTGCTCACTTTGGGGCCGCAACACCTGATTGCTTCTTCTTTTTCCTTGTGGCCAGACATGAATCCTCGTTTTCCCGATGCCTTCGTCCACCTGCGCTTGCCCCGAGCGACGTCTAACCCCGTGCCAGGTTTTCTCCGCTTCAGGGTAGCGGTAATTGCATCAAGGTTTGCAACCTGTTGAGGAAGAGAGCTGAACAGGCGTCCCTTAGGTGTCTCAGGACCGTTCCTCTGTGTGAAGAGAGGAAGCCAACATCCCTCTCTCTGCAGACCTTTCTAAACCACCATAGCTGGAAGGAGTTGTCAAAACTGATCTTTGTTTCACACATAAGGGGGAGACGAAGCCGCAAAGAAACAGCTAGTCGATTAGAACATTCCCACACTCATTCGCTGTTAAAAATCACCGTTTGTGGGTGATGTCGCGTTGGCTACATCTGTATGTTAGTCACTGGCCAGCCTTCATCACAGCTGTCAACATCAGGAAGTAAGGAAGGGTCGTTCTTTGGGGGTGATTTTTTGGGGGAGACATTATGCATCCTACCTTCTCTGCGTTCATGCCAAAAAAGCCAGTTCAGCCTTGTTGCTTTTAATAAACCTCGGAAGAAATCTTTCTGCTCTAGCAAGATACAGTGTTTAGATTCCAGCTTCACCTCTCTGTTAGGAAAAGTCCTTGCACTGCTCCCTATCCAGAGGATCTGGATAAAAGGAGACCAAGACAGGAAAAAAAAGGGGGGGGGGAATCTCTATTTGGGGAACCAGTTTCCAAGAAGGAATCAGCTCAGGGAAGTCAAAAAGTAGACACTCTTGTGTTGGTGAAAATATTTTCTCTGCTGACCAGCCCTTCCTGTTTCTCTCGGGGAAAACTTTTATCATCTTTGCAGACAAGGGGAACAATGAGGGGTCTTCGGTGGTCTCTGATCTTGGCTGTTTCCTTGCAGGCATTCCCCTTTTAAAGGTTCCTTTTAATTTACCCACATCAGAGTAACCCCCATGTAGCTGTGCCCTAAAGTGGCTACTTGGCTAATTTGGGTCTCCAGCCCGACAAAGGGCAAGGGAGGATGAACGGAATAACAGAGTGGGAAGGGGCCTTGGAGGTCTTCTAGTCTACCCCACTGCTCAAGCAGGAGACCCTCTTATCATTTCAGACAAACGGCTGTCCAGTCTCTTCTTTAAAGCCTCCAGGGATGGGGCACCCACCACGTCTGGAGGCAACTTCCGTTCCACTGATGGATTGTTCTCAGGAAATGTCTCCTTGGCTCTCTCCTTTAGTTTGCCTCTTCTCCTTCAGGTGCTTTGGGGAAGAAGTTGACCACCTCTCCTCTGTGTCAGCGCCTCAAATATTGGGACCTTGCTAGAAGGCCAGAAGGCAGAGTGACGCAGGCAGGGGTGAGAGGACAGGGCCCTGCTCTGGAGCCTGACACAAAGGGAGCCTCGCCCCGTCTCTGGAGCAGAAGAAACGCTCAGGCTGATGTCCCGCCCTGCTGAGCACGCTGGGTGCCGAGAGTAATTTCCCAGCGCCCGATCTAGATGGCCGAGCTTCCAAATTCCCGAAGATTTCTGTGAACTGAGGACGGCAAGCAGCGAAAAGGTCCTCAGAAAATCAGGCTGGAGGCTCCGAAGCAAAAGGATAAAGCTGAGTAATTTCATTAAGAACAGTTGTATTTACTGGGAGCCACAGATGGTGCCGTTTAGCTTATGGCCAATTTGTTAAGTTAAAAAGGAATATAAAGGAAGGCAGGAGAGTACTCCGAGTGAGAGGTGGTTAAAAATTTAAACGGGGACCAGATGGCTGAAGATGATCATTCATCCAAATTTGGTGAGGAGTAGCCAGCACGATTGGAGAGGCGTTGATATATCGGAGCCCTTGGAGGCGCCAGGCCTCCTTCGATCCAGAAGGGAATCACCAAATCTCCTCTTGCCCGTCTGTTTGTTTTTAAAAAGGGCAAATCCTGCAGACGGGCGGGGTGGGACTGCTCCGCTCTGCTCTGCTGCTTTAGCCAGTTGGCCTTGGAAGAACCAAATGAGATCTAAAGGTTGCTTTCCAGAGGTTTCTGTTGCCACAGAGGTGGTTCTTTCTTTCTTTTTTTAGCCTCGAAGCTCTTGGCCAACTACCAGATCAGACAATATGGTTTTATCATCTTTTAACAATGATGCAGCTGAAGCAATCATAACTCCACCGCTCAATGTTCTGTGACCATTGCTGTAGGACGTTTTGGGATGACAGTAAATTATGCGAACTTTCTTCTAAGGAAAGAGGCCAGTGGGGATCTCCGAAAGGCTGGATGAATGGAAGGGTTTCCTCTGGAACTCAAAAGAACCTGGTCCAGATAATAGGGTCCAACCCGAAAGCTGAAAAGCTACGCAAGGAAAGTGAAGAACCGGCTCACTTTCCCCAAGGCATCAGGCCAAGATTTCGATGGGTAGAAGTTGCTCCTGCTTGAAATGTGCAGGGCAATTCAAGCTCACTGTGAAAACATAAAATTCCCTTTCTGCTCTTTTATGCTACCACCTCTAGCGTCTCAGGCAGCACCAAAACTCTTCCAGTCACCCTGGACTCTTGTTGGCCAAGTTGGGTTTGTCCCTAGTAGAAGACCTTTCCACAACGGGTCCTTTTCCACTAGTTCCCAATTTGCCCCCTGAATATTACTTCTCATCCTGCTTTTCCTTTGGCAAGAAGGTTCCCTCCCCCCCCCCCCGTTTGATCTTCATAACAATCTTGGGAGGTAGATTGGGGTTAAAAGGGGGCGATTTAAGTTCTCTCTTTCCCCAAGTCAAGTTCTGTTCAGCAAATGCAGACAAAAATGTCTCTTCAATATTTTTCTCACAGCCAATGGTATATATCAAAGAGAATATATAAATACTGATTTAAGACTTAAATTATTATTAGAATTCTCTGGCAGTTCATATGCTTCCTTCCAGAAATTTATTTCTTTTATTAAAGAGAGAGGAACCACCGCTTAAAAAAATGTATTATAGAGGAGGGGTTTTTTTTGTTTCAACATGAATGTAGCTCACATCTAAGCCCTTCTTCCTCTTGGTGGGTTCTGTGCATATAATATGAAGATGGAGGATTTATTTATATTTTGCTTTTAACCGCGCAAGAGAGGAAGGCTGGTATTGAATTTGGTGGCGTGGCTAGAAAGACAATGGAAGGGGAAAACTCCTCTAGGCCATATTGTGTAGTTAATATTTCAAATTAATTCAGTTGATTATGCATCAACCGATAGGTCAAACTCGGTTTTAGGTGCCATAATTTATGGTACAGCATTTTGCCTGAAGCAATATGAAAGGCCCGAAGCAGCAGGATGAATTATCACACCAACACAATACAGAAAACTTCCTGGAAATGCAAGGTCAGTTTCCTGTCATTTCTTCCAAGCCCAAGAACCAGTTGGGTGGCCAACACTGGAAATCGGCCTTCCCTTGGATTAGCAACAGATGAGGCTACCTGAGAAGGTTTGGAAGGATGGAGGCCCACCTCTCGCGATGGGTAGAAGAGTTGACTAAACAGGAAGGAGCAGCAGCATCTGTTGACACCACCAGCCCCGAGGCTGGAGAAGCAGCTGAGGACCACAGAGAGATGGATTTCTCGTTGCGTGGAGGACCAATTCCTCCTGGGCTACTGGAGACCCCATGTTACCTCCGAGGGCTCTTGTAGCTGCAGAACAAGAGTAGGAGAGAGCTTTGCCTCCATTTCTTATTTTTGGCCTCAAGGGATGGGTGACAGGACTTAAATGATCAGTTTCAGGAGAGAACAGCAGGAGAAGGACGTCCTCCCTCCCCAGAAGAGAAGCACCCCCCATTCATCCATCTGCTGTGGTTGGGATGGGCCTTGGTGTGATCCAACAGACCTTCTCCTCCGTTCTTGTGAATGCAATGAAGATGGCCTCTTTATTTGTTCTAGCAATTATAACAAATGATTATGAAATTATCTGAGCATTCTGAAGCACCATAAAAATGTTTGGCGTTAATAATAACAGGAAAAGAATTGTATCCGTTACAGCAGCAGGGAAGGCTTTGAAACCCAACTTTGCACATGATTTGTGCAGAGAACGGAGATGCGTCTCCTTTCATGTGCTGCTTGGAAACTCTGCGTCTTCCCTGGTGGTATAATTCACTCTGTAATTGTGGGTCCTCCTCCCCCTTCCCTGTTACAAAACAGGAATACTTTATTGAAGAAATAATTCACTCCAGATTATCCTGCCTGCTGTACTAAAAATTCAGTCCTTGTGATGTCAAATAACATCTAATCTCTGGCAAGAGTCTGTGATTTAGATGAGAATCTGGAGCCTCTTGGGCTGTTAGTGCGTTACATACATTATTAAGAAATAATAGGGGCAAATTTCCGAAGACAGGACAGCCGACGTAACGAGGGGACATTGATTGTCAGGGAGAAAGAAATTACATTTTCCCCTCTTTTAGCTGCACAGCAGGTTCTCAGGCTCGCCAGGCAAACCTTCTGCAGAAATTTAGGTGCAGAGGGGCCTGACAGGCCTTCACATCTGGAAAACTAGATAATAACAACAATTCAATTCAAGCAGAAGGAATGAAAATTACATTTTCGGTCTTGATGCCAGATAGAAGCTTTAGATGTTGAGACAGAAATCTGACTTTGCATGAATTGGCGATTTGAAAAGCAAAGAGGGGGAAGGCGTTGGATGGGTGGATGGACAGGTGGATGGATGGAAACAGTAGGAAAACTGTTACGCAGGTGATAGGCACGGGTCTTCAACGAGGTTTTGGGGGTTTGTGGGGCCATTGAAAAATGGCATGAAAGCTGGTATTACTTGGCAGCCATGGCTGCTGAGTTCATGAGCCTCTCTTTACAGATCTGAAGGGTGGCAAAGCAAGGAACACTAGAATGGTTTTCTACAAGGGCAGCTGAGAACTTGTCAATGGATGAGCCTCAAAGGGAAATCCTTGGGCTTCTGGGCTCCAACCACATCCTTTGAGAGCTGTGGGTACCACTCCACCTGGGCCGTCCCCATGGCCAGTTCAGTCCTCCAAAGCTTCCACGTGCTCAGAGTATCCTGCCTCTTGATTTAAAAGTAGGATCTTCTGCTTCTCTGCTGTGGATTGTTTCCTCCCTGTTGGACTTTGGGAGACTCTTGTCCTACGACAAACAGTCTTGGAACTTGCCTTGGGGGGGGGGGGGTGTTCACGTGTACTTTTCTAGTTCATCCGTGGGCAAGAGAAGGACAGGTAAGGTTCTCCCTCACCTTGATCCATCTTGGCCCAGACAGAATAACTTTGCCCAGGCTGGGAGAAAGATGCTGATCCATACAGCACGCTCGATGGCTGCAACATTTGCAAATTGTTAGTTAGGACTCTGGGTGCGTTTTCTCTGAAGTTAGTTTTTTTGGGAAGTTACTCTCGGGAAAATGTGTTTCGGTTTGCAACTTCAACCGATTTTGTTTGTTCTGGCCAGGTGTGTTTTAATGAAGATGCTGATGCATCGAAGGTTCTAAAATGCCACCAGAAAAGAATTGACCCACTTCTTTGATAGATGACTCGGTCTACTTTATTTTTCTCCTTACTTCACACGCTTAAAAAAAAAACAGAGAAGCGATGGAGTTGTTGGAAGTCCTGGCAATCAGGCCAAGACAATCGCTTTGCCCCCACAAATACCGAGAGCTTCTCTTTCAAAGGGCTAAAAGACGCAGGCAGAAACATCTGGCTCTCCAGGTGTCTCTCAAGGTCTCAAATCCCAGAGGCTGATCCTGATCAATGGATGAGGAGGGCTGGGTGGATTTGGGGGGCTATGTGATCCCTGAACCCTGCTGTACACACACCGAGAGAAAAAGTGGACTGTTAAATCTGGCAGATCTAAACAGTCTGAGGAGGCAACAATGGCTTTTGTGACAACATCTTGAAGTCTGCTGTGGTACAAGTTGCCATCCTAAATTTGGCTTGAAGGTCCATGATCTACTCTGGGGTCTTTCGCAGAGGGAAGGAAATTGTGGGTGGTGCTTTTTAATCTTCTCTTAGTTCTGCATCGTTAGTTACTGGGAAGATGATGAAAGATGTCCCCTTCCTTCCTTCCTTCCTTCCTTCCTTCCTTCCTTCCTTCCTTCCTTCCTTCCTTCCTTCCTTCCTTCCTTCCTTCCTTCTTCAGTTCCACGTGTCTCCACCAGTCTCGCCCCTCGATGCAAAGTGCCTTAGTTTTCTCTGGGAAGCTTGAAGGCTATCAGAAATTCTAGGGAGATTCTCAAGGTAACCTTCAGCTTAGCACATCCCCAAGCTGCCCACCAACATTGGTGTGCGCGTGTGTGTACATTTTCAACTTCAAAATATCTCCAAGCTTTAGAGCACTAATTTGAAAGGAAGGCATCAGAACAGACAGTAGTTTGACTTGTATTGAAGAGTAAAATTGTAAGATAAAGCAAAGATTGTTGGGGCAGCGTAAGATCTCCCCCTCCTTCCTAAAATATATTCCTTCCTTCCTTCCTTCCTTCCTTCCTTCCTTCCTTCCTTCCTTTTCAAAGAATATGAGAGTAAACACTTCTGTGTTCTCAGAAGTGAAAAGAAAAAAAATTGAGCTACCTCTCTATCCATTACTCAGCTGCATCTAAGCATTCCCCAAACTCAACTTTCTGGAGTCTAGAAAGTCAGTTTTATTCTGCTTATTTAACATGCAAGAGACCTACATGTAGCACTGGAATTCATGGATGCATTAAACCAAAACACCATCAGGCCCACCTTGCTGGTCTTAAGAAGCTTTAAAAATAGAGCAGGGACATGGGGGAGGGGGCTGAATAAAGACCCCAGCTTTACTGGATTAAATTCCTACAGCTTCTTCTGGCTTTGGTTATTCTACTCTGGCAACTGGGGGGAGATGGGTGGTCTAGAAACACAAAATATAAACAGATAAATTATTTTTTTTAAAAACCCCTCCTTCC
Organism: Thamnophis sirtalis; assembly: GCF_051295495.1. Lineage (NCBI taxonomy): Eukaryota > Metazoa > Chordata > Lepidosauria > Squamata > Natricidae > Thamnophis > Thamnophis sirtalis. The sequence goes on from NW_028261382.1 coordinate 905,363, forward strand.
AATTTCTCCCGGGTGAGACCTGGAAGCTGTGTGGCATCCATTCATATTTGTTCGGCTGGTTGTAAGGTGAAAGATGATCGGTCCCCTTGGTTTTACGGAGGTCCAGGAAACCAACTCCAAGCATTTATAAAACAATTCAGTTAGATTTGGAAAAAAAAGAGCAGCGCTTGAAGGAATCCAGTGGAGATTTATTGTTACACATAACTTAGTTATAAAGCTCCATCCCTGGATTTCTGTTTCTCAGTGTTGACTTAAAACCTTTGATGGCTATTTTCATGGCTCCTGCTGGACTGTTATTTCCGTTGCAGGTTAGGGATTCTGCCCGAAGGTCAATCAGGTGTTTTGGAGAAGAGATTTGCTTTTGGGCATCTCTCTTGCCTGCACGGCATGGAAAGGCCCGGACGGCTACTCAAGTGGGAGGCCAGGGACTTTCTTCCTCTTTCGGCTTCTGAGCAGAATGGCAGCCATTCGACTCTTGTTGCGACACGAGACAAATGGTGTCTCCGGAATTTGGAGAGATGCTGCGTGTGCGTGTGCGTGTGCGTGTTTTTCCAAAATAGCAAACAATTTTTCACAACCACAATGTGATCCGGAGTAAGTTGAAGCAGGTGTGCAAATACCCAGGCGTCATCTGCAGAATGGGGATTCAGCATGTGGCTGCCCCTCTCGGCTCATCTTTGTGTGTTTATATGTGTGTGTGTGTCTATATATATATATACATACATATATACATACACAGTATATATACATACACAGTATATGTATGTATGTATGTATGTATGTATGTATGTATGTATGTATGTATGTATGTATTTAGTGTCACAACCCCTGGTATGCCCCAATTATGGGAGGAAGCTAACTGCTTCCATTCTCTGTCCATCGGCTCGTCACAAGAGACCATCACGACAGAAACCCAATATTTTTACTGTTGCCTTTGTTACATTTGTGTTGTATTTGTGCTGATAAATAAATAAAGGGAGACTAGTATAGATCTATTTCAAGCTATTTAGCTCTCATCAGCTAGCCATACCCTTACTGGGATTCGAACCTGGGCTGTATTGCATCTTAGGCAGACGTCTTAGCCATTATGCTAAGACGTTTGCCTAAGATGCAATACAGCACAGCCATTATTTATCAGCACAAATAAAACACACACACACACACACACACATACACACATATGTATATATTGCTGATAAATAAATAAAGGGAGACTAGTATAGACCTATTTCAAGCTATTTAGCTCTCATCAGCTAGCCGTACCCTTACTGGGATTCGAATCTGGGCTGTATTACATCTTAGGCAAATGTGTTAACCACTAAGCCACAAGGTTCTCCTCCTTATCACATACTGTATATGCAGCTGGCCAGCTGTTTTCCCCTCTGGGCCAGGCTGAAGCATCCCAGAAGCACTAATAATAATAATAAAACCGTCCTTTTGAAGCCGAGAAGAACATTTCTACAGCCCCAGCATGCTCCAGGTGGGGTAAGGAGAACGAAAATCTTCATGGTCTCCCCCATATTTCACTGCTGAAAATAGGAATATATTAGTAACCCTATAATTATGGAGGCTGATTTCCTTCCCAGTTCACCTCTTCCCTTGCCAGTTTGTTATTGATTATCCTGCACACCAGAAGTTTTATGTTGAAGGGCAATTTTGAAATTGAAGGAATTTTTCCGCTGAAGGCTCTTGCCAACACCTGTCTCAGGTGAGTGGAGGCACCAGCATTTGTCACCACCTTTCCCAGAGGTACCCACCTTGCCACGTTGTGTTAGCAATTTCCACCAGGTACCCCGGTCTGGCTTGTGTGAAGATTGTGTCAAAAGTCAGGTAAAATACTAAATGCACAACTCAGCTTCCAGGGAGTTTGAGTCCCCTGGTTCCCCCCCCCCTGCTGCCTTCTCCCCTCTTTCTTTTTAAGATCAAGCAAGCTTGGTGGATAATAGCTGGCTCACAGTATCAAATTACCCCTAAAGTGAGCTGAATTGTGTGTAAATCCAATCCATTTGTTTCAATTGTCCCATTTTACTGCATTTTGTCTCCATCTTGAAATCAATCCATTGTCCTTCACTCCTGCTCATTTTGCCTCGAGCCTTTTCAAAGGTTTGGCATGGACTGACCGCCATCGCTGTGTCCCTTGTGGAAGACCTCCAGCTGCCCCCTCGGGAGCACGGAGACCCTCCTCCATTATCTCAGGACTTGGATGGGAAATCCATTTCTGGAGCCCAGGCATCCAGCGCAACGGCCCAGCCCAGGCGCCTGCGGCAGGAGAGATGCTCTGTGCTGCAGTCAGCACAGAGGGCAACTTTCTCCCTCAAATCCCATCAGCCCCAACCCCATGTTGTGACCTGTAATGAAGCTTTGCATCTTATCTGGGAAGATTCAATTGCTAGGCTGCTCTGATCAGTGTCTCCTCTCCTCTCTCCTCTCTTCTTCTCTCCTCTTTTCCATTCCATTCTATTCCACTCTGCTCTGTTCTATTCTTCATTTCATTATTCTTTCCTCTCTTCTCCGCTCCTCTTTTCCATTCCATTCTATTCCACTCTGCTCTGTTCTATTCTTCATTTCATTATTCTCTCTCCTCTTCTCCTCTCTCCTCTCCTCCTAATTTGCAAAGCTGCCCCACTTGCATCCTTCCAAAGACAGCTCACAGAACAGTTTCTGCTCCCCGTTGTCTGTGAGGTAGGTAACTCATGCCCAGCCTGGCCTAGTCTACCCTGTGCTTCCCCTTATGACGCATCTGTTGAACTTCATTATTTTCTGGTGCTTCTCCAGAAAGTGCTAGTAGGCTACGGAAATTAATGGTCTCTCCTCATTTCCACTTAGTTGACTGGTGGTGAGGGACCCTCTCACTCATGGGCCAAGAGAGCTGCATGTAAGGGCAGTGGTAGATGAGAGAAGAATCTCCCTCTCTCTCCCTCCCTCTCTCCCTCTCCCCTCCTCTCCAATAGGAAAGTCATTTTCCCTTCATTAGTTGTGGCTGATATAAATGAAGATGGGGATTTGGGAGATTTAAATATTTAAGCAGCTCTCTGCAGTGCAGGAAATGTAAACAGCCCACAACTTGGGTTGAGTGATGGGGAAGGGGAGAACACCCTCCCCTCTTCCTGCCTCCCATTCCATGGGTGTATGGAAAGCAAGTGGGGGTTCGCCTGAGGGGAAGAGCCACCACGCCCGGCTCTCTGGGGTAAGTCAGGAGGTTTCATATTCGTCTGGACCTTAACAGCCCATATGGACTGTCGCCCAGAGACTTCCCACAGCTTCTGATAAGACAGAAGTGCCAACTACACAACCTCTGGTGAAGAACCGCAAGGCACCACTACAAGGATGCGCTATTGACGGCTGGCAGCACCAAGGTTCATTTCCCCCTGCAGTGCTCGAGTCCAGAACCATCAGATGACGGGACATGATTTCTGTTCAATGTTTCCATCTACTCCATTTCCAGAATCTTGGTGGACCCTTGGTAGATCCAGGTGACAGGTGAGAATAAGAACAAGACAAGACTTTATTCAGCCCTTGAAGTACCGATGGGAAGAGTGTTTCTCACTGTCCTAAGGATGGGACCGTCTCCTCCTTTCCAGGAAGAACTGTTATCAGCCAGAAGAAGAACCCGATTTCTAAGATGGTTCAATTTCAATTTATTGAGTTTATATGCTGCCCTATTCCCGAGAGACTCAGGGCGGCTCACAATAAAAAAGGGAGGGGATACAAAAAATAAAAAACAACAATTTAAAATTCTACAACAGCCATAACCTCGGATGGGGCTGGATAGTTCAACAGCCCCAGGCCTGCCGGAACAGCCAGGTCTTAACCGCTTTGCGGAAGGCCGGAAGGGTAGTAAGGGTTTGGATCTCCACAGGGAGATCGTTCCAGAGGGCCGGAGCAGCTACAGAGAAGGCTCTCCCCCGGGGAGTTGCCAGCCGACATTGACCGGCAGATGGAATCCGGAGGAGGCCTAGTCTGTGGGACCTAATAGGTCTCTGGGAGGTAACTGGCAGGAGGCAGTGTCTCAAGTGGTTCCACTTTGCTGCCTTCTTTCTTCCAAACCAGATTGCCCTAAGGGGAGACCTGTTTGGTTCTCCATGGGCACAGAGTCCTTTCGCCCATCTTTGTGCCTTCAGGTTGAGTTGGGCCAAATGCCAAATCCTGAAGAGGAGGAACAGCTTGTGAAATGCCCTGACCGACAGCACCTGCTGCATCTCATTGTGGGAAGATGATGCCAGATCCAAATCGAGACCCGTCTGGTCCAGCCAGGCGGAGTTTACCTTCCGCAAACTCTGGAAGGCCGGGCTTTGATTCATCCCCATCAATAGCAATAGCAGTAGCAATAGCAGTTAGACTTATCTACCGCTTCATAGGGCTTTCAGCCCTCTCTAAGCGCTTTACAGAGTCAGCATATCGCCCCCAACAACAATCCGGGTCCTCATTTTACCCACCTCGGAAGGATGGAAGGCTGAGTCAACCCTGAGCGGGTGAGATTTGAACAGCCGAACTGCAGAACTGTAGTCAGCTGAAGTAGCCTGCAGTGCTGCATTTAACCACTGTGCCACCTCGGCTCATCAGTAGGCCGTTGGGTCTCCTCGGAATACGGGGCTTGCAAAAGGGGCGCCGAGCGTCCGAGGAGGGCCTGGGCTGCGTCTGCAGAAGCCGCTGAGACCAACCGCCTGGCCGTCTTCACTTGATAAATGGATCTGCCTTTGATTATAGTGACGCTTAGCGGAGAGGATTTGGTGCTCAGAAATTCAGGCCACATGTTTGGCTCCCCTGTCCAGACACCGCCTGCCTCCCCCCCCCTGCTCTGTCCTTGTCTCTCCAACTTACCTCATCCGCTCAGAGAAGGGCTCTTATAACAACGTGTGAGCAGCATCCGTAAATTGGATTCAGGAGGCTCTCTTGCCTTCACTCCAGGTCACCTCAAGCCCCGTCGTCCTTCCCGCGGAGTTCACTCAATACACACGTTTCATTTTACGCTTTGAGGGGGTAAAAACAAAAAAAAAAGATTTTCAAAATCGTTGCTTGTTTCTCAGAGGCGGTGTTTTGGGGGAGGGGTTGCCTTTGGAGGGGCTTGAACAGTGTTTCTCAACCTTGGCAACTTGAAGATGTCCGGACTTCAACTCCCAGAATTCCCCAGCAGTGGTTAGGACAGTGTTTCTCAACCTTGGCAACTTGAAGATGCCCGGACTGCAACTCCCAGAATTCCCCAGCCAGCGAATGCTGGCTGGGGAATTCTAGGAGTTGAAGTCCGGGCATCTTCAAGTTGCCAAGGTTGAGAAACACTGGGCTTGAATGTTTAAAAAGCATCCTTTTTTTTTGCAAAGCAGAGATCCACAAACCTTCCCCCTTTGCTCTCAAAATTGTGGGCTTAGTTTTATGTTTCCCCCCGCCCCTCAGTTGCTCATGAATATTGAGCAGCTCCTATTCAAAGAGATATTTATTTGTTTGTTTAGGAAATGTTCATGGGCGCCCCATCGATGCGGCTCACGACAATATTCAATTAAGGACAGGATCCATAGGACCGACTGAACGCGAGAAAGCCGAAAGACAGAGCTACAAAATCCCACGGACTCTGCGTCCACTTTTGAGCTAATGCTCTGCCACCCCTTCCTCTGTTCCCGCGCTGGTTGCTAGAAATGCCAGCGATGCCCGTTAAAGAGGCAGGAGGCAATGCATCAGGTAGTGCTGAAGCCCCCCCTTTTCCTCTCAGAGGTCCCCATTGGGGCCCACATTCTGTGAGCAGCGAGTGGGAAGCATCAAGGCTCGGCCTCTGTACATCCTCTTCCACCAATTTCCATGGTGGCATCTCATGCATTTTGTAAGAGCAGCCTAGGAGAATGGGATGGAGTTGCTTTTCCTTGCACCCTGGAAGATAAACTTGGCAAGGAGCCTCGGAGAGTCAGGAACCAATTAAGCGAACTGATTGTCTCCTGCAAACTCCACTCCCCTTTCGCTCCTCTTTTATTCCCTCTGGGAGGGTCCATTTATCGTCCATCTGTGGCCTTACTCCCAAGTCGACCCCTGTTATATTATTATATTATTATATTATATTATATTATTATTTGTATGCCGCCCTTCTCCGGGAGGACTCAAGGCGGCGAACAATTCAAAGGGGAAAAAAAGGGGGAACATAAAAGACAAAATACAAATAATAAAAGTCAACAACAATCGCACAACCATACATGTCGAGAGGGGAGGGGAACTCATCACCCGCAGGCCTGCCGGCAAAGCCAGGTTTTGACGGCTTTCCGGAAGGCCTGGAGAGAGGTGAGGGTCCGAATCCCTGCGGGGAGTTCGTTCCAGAGGGCCGGAGCTGCCACAGAGAAGGCCCTCCCCCGGGTAATAGCCAGGTGGCATTGGCTGGTAGATGGCACCCGGAGGAGGCCAACCCTGTGAGATCTAATGGGTCTGTGGGAGGTAATTGGCAGCAGGCGGTCTCTCAAGTACCCAGATCCAATACCATGAAGGGCTTTATAAGTTACGACTGTTCTTTATCCGTTCCCTTCGTCTGGCAACTCACACTGGGGACAGGCTCCAGCTGTTCATCTGCCCCACTGATGTCTGACTCCAAAGGCAGCTGATAACTGGCACACAGCTCTGGCCCCCCTCTGGCCGAAGAGCTTCAAGGTTTGCCTTTGAGTCAGAGGTCAGCCATTTGCCCACCTGCAGTAGCCGTAAAGGGAGTTCTCCAGCCCGACTGGGTTCCTCTGGCCGGACACTGGGGGCCTTCAGAGTTGCAACACACGCGACCTTGGTGCGAATTTCAAGTAAAGTGCCTCTCACCCACACCCTGCACTGATGTCAGACCCACCTCAATCTTTCTGCCTTTGAAGCAAAAGTTCCGATCACGTTGTTCAGCGGCAGATCTATTTCTAGGTGTTTTCCCAGCTTCTGGCTTAGTCACTTTTCCCGTGCGCAAACCTAGCACCCCACAGTCGGTAAATTGGACTCTGGAGGCGATGCTGTTAACTAAGCAGTTTTGTCTGCTCTCCTTCCCCACCGGGCTGCGGGGATCTTGACCCGAGCCCTGGAAATAGACTGCTCCAGACAGGTGCCCTCCGAACCTGGCAAGGCTGGGAGAGCTTGGAGGACACTTTTGCAAAACTTCCTTGCTGCTTCTTTGTGTACCCTGAATGTCTGGACCTCCCTGGGATCACTCGATGCCTCCAGTCTAGCACCATCCCTCAGATGCTGCTCCCTGTGCCTCCTCTGTGACAAGATGCCAAGAGCAGCAAGTGGCTCGCACCTTTGGGATGTGAGTCATCACACTGCCTTCTGCCCGTGTGATGCTTCAACGATCTTTGATTGAGTCCCTTTCCCATCTTGAATGGTTGTGGGAGAAAACCACCAGCCAATGGAGAAGGGGCAGCCAAGATGCTTCCTAAAAACTTTCAGCTTCAGCCAGCTTCGGCTTTGGGTTCGGAATAATTTCCTCCCTGTGAGAAGAGGAGGATCTGAACCCAGTTGTCAACTCTGCCAGCCAAAATTTGCATCAGCGTGGAGATGTTCTGTGGCAGGACCAGCGGATGCCACCACCGTCCCTCCCTTCGCATCTCGATGGACTCGAAGATTCCTTTAGGTGGAAACGGAAGTGAAGAGAAGCTAGGAGGATGAGATGCACAGAATGAGACCAGGAACACGTCAGGAGTTGACCTGGAAGCCAGCCAGAATTATTAAAGGTCTCTTGAGTGGTTCCAATCCCCACAAACCTCTCAACCGTTTGAGTCCATGCTTAGGGGGAGGTGTGGATGGAGTGATTTACACAACGCTGGTTGGCTGGGGAATTCTGGGAGTTGAAGTCCACCAGTTTTAAAGTTGCCAAGGTTGAACACCCCTGATCTACGGGCTCAATCAGTCCACTTCGAACACTTGCAAAACCAATTCTGCAAGCCGAGGTGTAAAGGGCTTCGATAAACCAACCACTGGTGCTTCCCAAATCTCTTGACTTGGCATTTACAGAGAGTGGGTGGGGGATGAGGGGGAGAGCTTGGTATTTCAATATAGATCCCCTTTCTTAATAACCACTAACTTTCTGCCTTTTCGCCTTTCTACCCTAGCTGCGGCACAATTGAGTTGACATTTTCAAGGCACTTCCAACCATTTCTCCCAGATCTTGGAAAATGTTAGCCAGCATTGCATAATTGCTATCATTTCATCCCATTTCTAAGTTTCAGGGCTGCTCCCCCCTCCCCCCCCGGCTCAGTAAAGACAATGCATTAATCTTTCAGTTTACCTTTTTTTCTTTTCAAGGGTGTCTTTTAAAAAAAAACAAAGTATTGTGGCCTTCTTTGTTGTTGTTTCAAGTTTGCTAATTCAATTAATTAAACCTTTCAAGCCTAGAATCTCCTGTGAGTCCTGGAGAGCCGCCCACCCCCCGCTTGATTCAGCCCCAACGTTGCTTTCAAGAGACCGACTCCATTCGCTTCCCAAAGTGGCTCCCCAAGGGGTTCAAACCCCCCCCCCACCAAGCGGGGTTCTCCTTTCTTTCTTCCCTTCCTTCTTTCCCTGCAAGGGGAGTGGAATGAGGCCTTATTAAATTCCTGCAATTGAATTCGCTTAAATTCCCTCCAAGTACGATATTTTGCCTGACAAGCTCTGTCAAGAAAAACGGCTTTCGTCTCACTAATTAAGACATTTCTTTTGACAGGCGGGATTGTGTTTAAGCTCCGTGTGTTGTACACAAGCTAATAATTTAATGTTTTTTTTCTTCTTCCCCCCAATGCAACTAAATATGCTGTAGCCAGAAACTGTCAAAATAACAGAAGATTCAAACTTTGGTTTGAGTTTTGAAGAAATGCAAAACCAAAGCAGGGAAAGGATATTCCTCTGGGTAGTTGGCTCTGCCTCCCTTTATCTAAAAAACACGACGGGAAAAGCTTCAAAACTTTGCAGCTTCTGGCCCTCTCCAGATGCACTGGGGCTCTGCTTTCCAGATGGAGGCAGCCTGGCCAAAGCTGGCTTGGGACGGCGTCAATGGCCATCTCGACACATCTGGGGGAGGCCCCAGTCTGGCCATGGTCCAGGAGATTAGCTCTTCTCTGCAGGGAAGAGACTTCATTTCAGGGCTAGAGAGAGAGAGATGTCCTGAGGCTTTGATCAGCAAGTTAAGTTCTCAGTGTACTTTATTTTTCAGACCCACATAATTTCCGTCTCATAAATTCCGCATCGGCTCTCAATTGTGGTCACTATGCTACATGGCGGTTGGGTTGCGATAAGGCTGGGGCAAACAAACTGGTTAGGGACCTCCTGCTCATTCCTTCCTGCCATAGGTGGTCTCCAGCATTGATTGACTGCTGATTTTAAGCCACTATGCTACCTCTCAGTTTACTCCCTGCTCTCTTATCACCCATAATCTTCTTGGTGCTTCCTCCAGGGGCTGAAAGCAATGTGCAGAGCGTACCCCAGCAACTCATTCCCCCAGAAGGGCAACCAGGGAGGTCAGTGTGGCTGAAGAAGAGTCAGTGGCCCACAGATTGGTTGGTCCAGTGGGCCAGCCCAGCCCCAGTTCTGCAGCTCCTACGCCAGGGGCCCCTATAGCATTCCTGTGGCCCTTGGTCTCTTCTTGTTGTTGGGGGCTTCATAGTACTCTGAGCCTTTCCATCTTCTTCCTCCTCCACCCCTCTGCTCTCTTCTCGTGATGAATCTTCTCCACTTCCAACTTTAGACATTTTTAGACATTTTAGACATTTTATTAAGATTTATAGGCCGCCCTTTTCCCTGAGGGGACTCAGGGCGGCTTACAATCACAGGGAAGGGGGTGCAATATCAAAGACAAACAATATGTGAACAAAAGAAAGAAAATAATAAAACACAACTTGCATTCAACAGTCAACACTCGGGCGGGTAAATTGGGAACCTATCCCCAGGCCTGATGGGAGAGCCAGGTCTTGAGGGCTGTGCGGAAGGTCTGGATGGTGGTGAGGGTACGGATCTCGACGGGGAGGTCGTTCCACAGGGTCGGAGCTGCAACAGAAAAGGCTCTCCTCCGTGCAGTCGCCAGTCGACATTGACTGGCAGATGGAGTTCGGAGGAGGCCCAGTCTGTGCGATCTAATCGGTCGGAGGGAGGTGATCGGCAGAAGGCGGTCTCTCAAGTACCCAGATCCACTACCATGGAGTGCTTTAAAGGTGGTCATCAATACCCTGAAGCGCACCCGGAGATCGACAGGTAGCCAGTGCAGCTCGTGGAGGATGGGTGTAACGTGGGCGAACCGCGGTGCGCCCACTATCACTCGCGCGGCTGCATTCTGGACTAACTGCAGTCGCCGGATGCACTTCAAGGGCAACCCCATGTAGAGCCCATTGCAGTATTCCAGCCTAGAGATCACTTGCAGTTGGCTTAACAAAAGCTAATTCTTTTGCCTCCTCACCTTTCCCCTCCATCCAGCATCTCTTTCTTGAACGAGGAACCCTCCTACTTTTCAACCAGGTGCTGAGAACGCGGTGGATAATGAGATGAAATGAAACGATCTCTTGAGGGATAAGCCTTGGTTTGCTTGTCAGGTTCCTGTTGGCTGCTGGCATCCAAATTTAGCTTCTTCTTTTCTTCAGCTGGAAGAAGTTACATTATGGAAAAAATGCTTGCAAATCTTAGCCGTGTCACACCTTATTAGTCATACAAACACTTAGAAAAGCAAAGGGAAGAAATGCAGCCTTCCACAAATGTGCAGAGGGAGGTTATTTTCCGTATTGATAAATGAAAAAAGTCTCCCTCTGAAGCTTCTCCAGATTTACTTCGGCTCAAACTGGACCCGATTTTAGAGCCTTATATATTCTGTGAACAGGGCAGTTTTCAGAAGGAGGATTATACGCAGTTTTGAAAAGCAGCGGAGTAGGAAGCTTGTGCTTCAAGTTGGCAAAATCTTTTAACTTCCCTCCAGCCAGCTGCCCTGTTAGGCCTCAAGTCTATCCTGGCATTTGTCTCCTTGGGGGGGAACTTCTCCAACTACCAGCTTTCGCTGAGATCACACGCAGGTAGGTGAAGCCACAAAGCTCTTAACAATTAAGTGTGTTGTGGATGTAAAAAAGGGTTGTGCTTGACAAGCAGAATCTACAGAGAACAGCGGAAGGGACCTTGGAGGCCTTCTAGTCCAACCTTCCGCTCAAGCAGGAGAGCCTAGAGCAGTGTTTCTCAACCTTGGCAACTTGAAGATGTCTGGACTTCAATTCACAGAATTTTGAAGTCCAGACATCTTCAAGTTGCCAAGGTTGAGAAACACTGCCCTAGACCATTCCAGACAAATGATTTCCCCATCTCTTCTTAAAATCTTCCAGTGTTGGGGCACCTACAACTTCTGGAGGCAAGTCGTTCCACTGATTAATTGTCCTCATTGTTAGGAAGTTTCTCCCTAATTTCAGGTTGCTTCTCTCTTTGTTTAGTTTCCAACCATTATTTATTGTCCTGCCTTCAGGTGTTTGGAGAATAGGTTGACCCCCCTCTCCTTTGTGGCAGCCCCTCAAATATTGGAACGCTGCTATCATGTGACCACTAATCCTTCTCTTTTCTCGGTTTTCTGCTCTGCTCTGCCCAGCATTGAGCATAGCTTGTCTTATTCTTCTGGGTTTGAGGACCATCTTATAACCCCAAAAAAGGTAGCTTACACTTGAGTAGCCAAAGGTATTTTGCCTGGAGGAGGGATCTGGAGACCCGGGAGAAGAACAGAGACTCTTCCAAGATGGTGCCTTTTGAAATTTGGGTTGGCGTCTTCTAAGGCGCTCTTCAAAGTTCAACAGTGTTCTTCTGCATGGATTGCTCAGAAGGAAGGTCCTCTTCAATATTTGAGGGGCCCTTTCTTCAGGACGCCATGCCAGGTCTAAGGAGCCTCCACAATAGGAGGTGGCCGAGGTGGCGCAGTGGTTAAATGCAGCACTGCAGGCTACTTCAGCTGACTGCAGTTCTGCAGTTCGGCTGTTCAAATCTCACCGGCTCAGGGTTGACTCAGCCTTCCATCCTTCCGAGGTGGGTAAAATGAGGACCCGGATTGTTGTTGGGGGTGATATGCTGACTCTGTAAACCGCTTAGAGAGGGCTGAAAGCCCTATGAAGCGGTATATAAGTCTAACTGCTATTTCAGCTGACTGCTATCTGCAGTTCAGCGGTTCAAATCTCACCGGCTCAGGGTTGACTCAGCCTTCCATCCTTCCGAGGTGGGTAAAATGAGGACCCGGATTGTTGTTGGGGGCGATATGCTGACTCTGTAAACCGCTTAGAGAGGGCTGAAAGCCCTATGAAGCGGTATATAAGTCTAACTGCTAACTGCTATTGCTATAGGTTCCCCCGTTAACAAAGGGCATTCTTGGCTGCCCTTCTCTGTACGGTTTCTTACCTGGCTACTTTCCTTTAATCCAGGGGTGTCCAAATTTAAGAACTTTTAGACTTGTGGACTTCAACTCCCAGAATTCCCCAAACAGCATGGTTCCCACGTTTGGACACCCCTGCTTTAATCAGAGCAATTCAACACAGAGCCTCTCCTGGATTTTACGGCCGGCCCTTCTCTTCTCCTCTTGAAACCAAAGGAGGTTGCAGCTCCAGTTTTTGTAGCTGTGGAAAGATCCATAGATGTTGAACGAGGCATTTCTTTTATCTGCACTCCTTCTCTTACCATCTTCCCCTACAAATTCCCAGCCCTTGGGGAAATCTCAATACTTTCAGTATCCTTGACAAGTGCAGATTTTCCTGTTAGCGGATGCCTGGAAGCCATTCCGGGCACTGAGTTCTCCGTCTGTTGATGGAAGCCCATCTCTCATGGCCAAATCCCATTAGGGTGTCCTCCCTTGATGGAGGGGTCTGCCCAACCTCCAGCAATCCTAGACTGCCTGGTGACAAAAGATAGAAAATAAGGCGGTGCTTTTCCAAGAGGCAATTTATTTGATTTCTCCTTGAAGAAGCTTCGCTTCTCATCCAAAAAGCTTCTTCAGTTCTGAAGCTTCTTGGGTGAGAAGCGAAACGCCTTCAGGGAAAAGCAAAGGAAGGCCAGTTTCCTTGACCTGGATGGCGGTGAATCTCCATAGACCAGTGTTTCTCAACCTTGGCGACTTTAAGTCCTGTGGACTTCAACTCCCAGAATCCCCCAGCCAGCTATGCTGGCTGGGGGATTCTGGGAGTTGAAGTCCACAGGACTTAAAGTCGCCAAGGTTGAGAAACACTGCCATAGACAGAAGAAGACAGGACAGAAGAAAACACCTTTGATCCCACGTTCTGAGAGAAGAAGAGAAAAGTGCACCTTCATTTGGTTCTGTGACACTGCAAGAATAAGTGTTGGGGTGCAGCAACTGACCAGGTGCCTCCCGTTATTCGGGACTTGGGGGGGTGAGTAACCCAACCCTTTTTGTGCCTTTGCTAATGGCCTACATTTCCCTCCCTTCTGCAGCTTCTGAAGGCAGAGCAATTGCTGCAGAGCCGAGAGAGAGACATCCGTCTCGCTTGCAGAGCCGCTGTGGAGACGGTCCACTCAGGTGAATTTTGCTGAACAAATGTTCTGTATAGTTTGGGGGTGGGTGGGGGGGGAACCCACCCATTTTGACATTGCCCCGGGCTGGTTAAACAATGGTTTATGGAACAGTCCCATTAATAATTGGCTGGGCTCAAGCCACGTGCGATTCCAGGAATCGTTTTACAATCTACGGCTCGGCTCAGTTCATAGGAAATGCTGACCTGGAGCAAAACAAGACACAATATAGTTTAGCATAACATGTTAATACATAAATAAATGTAATAAATAAATAAAAACACCCTTCTGCTTATGCTCGGGCCGTGGGGGGCTGCATTGCCTGCTAACCTCTGGCAAAAATTCCAGTGGAAGCCCTTAGCAAATGAAAGGCGAAATCAATGGATTAAATCTAATTTTAACCAACTAAGAAGGTGGTTAATTGGAGAAGGGCTGCAGAGGATTCCCTTTCTTTGCACGTGAGGAATGCTGTTTCCGACGCGATGCCTTTTGGGGGAAATATGGATGAAGATGCTCCTGACTTCCCCAAAAACATGCCTCTCATTCCAGGGAGGCAACGCCAAAAGCCAGATCAATTCATTCAGGGCGTGTTCGTTTGTGTGTGAATGATGGTGAAGGCGATTGAACAGGAGTAGAGATAGCCCAGGTTATGGCCCACCCTTAGATACAGAAGCTGCCCTCTCTTCCAGCCCTGGACTGCTGCCACATCTGTCTTTCAACCAGCATTGGGCCAGTATTTTAGAGTGTAGTTCATCATCTTCAGTTACGGACCCTTCATCTTAAGAGTGGAAAAACCCTCGTCAAAAACAGTGCCCCCTTGTCCTGCTTGTGTGTGATAGGAAGGAGTGATGGTGTGCTGTCGGGATGCTCAAACCCAACCTTCCGGAGTATCCCGTCCTGCCTTATAGCTAGGGAAACAACATGGGTGGGGGCCTCTGAGACAGTGTTTCTCAACCTTGGCAACTTGAAGATGTCCGGACTTCAACTCCCAGAATTCTGGGAGTTGAAGTCCGGACATCTTCAAGTTGCTAAGGTTGAGAAACACTGCTCTAAGAGTCAACTGCAGCCTGCAAGGCCTTGGAGTTGAATAAGTGAAGTGACTTCCATCGTCTTCCTTAACCCCCTTTCGTCCTTTTCCTCTTTTGCCCCCTGGCTTTTGATGCTCCCTGTGTGAGTTCTGCAGTGGTGCAGAATTTGTAAAAGATTCTTGTAAACTACAACAACACAACTCCGCCTCACTTTTGACATTTCCTCAGCCAAGCCAAAAGCTAGAGGGGAGGGGGTTACCAGGGCGGTGATCTCACCTTGCCCCCACAAATGGTGGCTGCTGGTTGGTAAGATGTTGGTTTCCACTTTCCTACAATGTCCGCTATGTTGGAGGCGACCTTCTCCGCCTCCCTGTTAATGGAGAGACACCGCCTGCTTCAAGGTCATGATGGCCCCTTCGGTGTGGACGGAGAGCAGATTGGAGTCCGATCCGTGCACTTTTTCCACAGCTCCTCCCTCCTCTTCCCTCCAGGAGTCTGGGGCCGCAGCCCTTTTCCTCGGCTGCTCTAAACCCTGCAAAACTTGGCTCCTGTATATCTGGAAGAGAGAAGAAGGGCTGCCACAAGATAAATTTGGGGAGAGGTGGTGAGAGATTTGAGCGCCTGAAGTGCTTTTAAATTGCTGCTTAAACAGATGTAACAATCTTGTTTGACAACCCAACCATAAAAACCTCCTTAATAAGGCGGCTCGTTTGTATTCCAGATTGGATTAATAGATATAAATATTTCAGGGATTAAACAGGCTCTCCCTGCCGGCAACAGCAAATCTTCACAGGATGCATGGAAACAGTACAGGAACCCTGCCGACAGATATCCCAGCAGTTTCGGGAATCGCGGTCTTCGAACAGGCTTCCTCCAAGACAGAAATGCCCGTAAATTCAGGACAGTCCCTGAGCTGCATCACAGAATTCGAAAAGGCTGCATTTTTTCCCCTTCTGAAGAGTGATGCGAGCTACCAATGACTTTACAGTAGAGCAGTGTTTCTCAACCTTGGCGACTTTCAGTCCTTTGGACTTCAACTCCCAGAATCCCCCAGCCAGCATAGCTGGCTGGGGGAATTCTGGGAGTTGAAGTCCAAAGGACTGAAAGTCGCCAAGGTTGAGAAACACTGCAATAGAGGATATTTGTCCTGTCCTTTGGCCCAGAGCCGGAATGAGCCAGTTTGCGTCTCCATCACTCCACTCACATCCAACCCTCCGTTGCTACCGAATCGCCGGGTTTCTTGCTTTGGCGCCTCTGTCCCCATCAAGCATGATCACCTTCGCATGATCTGCGGGGATGCCGAACTAGTTCCTGTCCTAGAATGTCTTCTCTCACCTGGTCTTCCCTCCCAACTAGCGTCCTCGGAAGATGCTCCAAGGCTTGGTCAAAGGAGAGGTTGGAAAAACCAACCTGGAGTATCTGCGGCTTGGAGTATGGAAACAATGCAATAGCAATAGCAGTAGACTTATATACCGCTTCATAGGCCTTTCAGGCCTCTCTAAGCGGTTTACAGAGAGTCAGCATATTGCCCCCAACAATCCGGGTCCTCATTTTACCCACCTCGGAAGGATGGAAGGCTGAGTCAACCCTGAGCCGGTGAGATTTGAACCGCTGACCTGCTGATCTAGCAGTAGCCTGCAGTGCTGCATTTAACCACTGCGCCACCTTGGCTCTGCAAAGCGTGGAGACGTTCTGCAGGAGAGACATGCTCCGAGGTCTCGTTCTACCCTACTCCCTGCCGTTGAGCAACCAGAATGAACCAGCCAGGATCTCGGTGAAGTAGGAACGAAGGTAAATTCGGAGCCTGGAGATACTTCATAAGCAACTAGAAAAGGAAGAGGAAATTGGCAGGAGGAGAAAAAAAGGGAAAGAAAATGTATCGGCATGAAGCAAAATGTCAAGAATACTTGATTAGCCATATCTTGAGCATAGAATCAAAGAGAAGGAATCTTCTCAGCTGCATTTAGCGTGTTGAGAACAAGAGACATAAGATGCATCAGAGCCAATCAAGCAGGGATCTTCGCTTCACCCCCAATTTGTCTTCACTTGGCTTGTTTTTTTAATCCAGCTGAGTCGACCTGTTGGACAGTGGAGAGTATAGATCAGTGTTTCTCAACCTTGGCAACTTGAAGATGACTGGACTTCAACTCCCAGAATTCCCCAGCCAGCGAATGCTGGCTGGGGAATTCTGGGAGTTGAAGTCCAGACATCTTCAAGTTGCCAAGGTTGAGAAACACTGGTATAGATGATGTCCAGACTCTTAGGATTTTCTGTACCGCCACCACCCCCGTCTTCCATCTTGTCTTGCTGGGAGAGTGGAGTGGTTCACGGACAAGCAGAGGATGGGGTGGATAATTTAACAGGCTGTGGCAGCATTTTATACAAAATTATTTATGATGGAAATTACGGTCATCAAATATTCATCCCTTCCTTTACTCATGCAATATGGCTGGGGAAGACGTGTTTTTCTCAGGCCAGGCAGGCAGGGAGGAGGACGGGCTCTGAGCTGCTTGGCTGCCTTGGGCAACACTCGGCGAATTTTGAAGTTGGCAAAAAGGGGAGCAGCTGACAGGAAGAGCTCTCCTCCCCCCCACACTTCCGTAATAGAGAATGGGGACCTTCCACTCTCCGGAACATGGGTGTTGTGGGAGGTTGCCACCCAGAGTCCTTCGGGATTGGGCGGCCTATAAATTTAATAAATAATAATAATAATTTTGAGTGACTGAAGGGGGCAAGAACCAAGCGCGTGGCCGACAACATAGCTGGGAATTAAAGTCTTTGCAGAATCGTTGTAGGGAAGCTTTAACATGCCCTTGACTTTCTATCTCCGTGCCAACGTTTTAAACAAAAACGTGGTATTTTTTAAAAAAAACCAGTCCCTGTCTCATCTTGTTTATTTTCAATACCTTGCATTAGTGCAGTGTGTCAGCGTCACTCCATTACATAATTAGGAAAGAAAGACTAAGAGACTCCATGGATTGGAAATCCAAAGTACTTTTACTAATTATAAATGGTAAGCGAGCAGTTGCAAAGCAAAGTCTACTTAATTAGGCGCGAAAGCGATTGATATATATAGAATAGCCCATTCCCCACCCCTTAGGGTCATAGCCTCAGGCCAATCATAAGTCCTTCAAGTGTCAGGTGTGAGATAACTTCAAACAGGCATCACGAAGATGGAATGTCGAGGCCGTTAATCTACGCGGGAAGCTCTCACGCATGCGCCATCCGAGCATCTCGGACATCCTAGAAGATTCCTCCAGCCCATCAATTAACCCCCTCCCAAATACTAGCCCTCCCTCCCCGTTTCATGGCAGCTGAAGCAACAGCAAGGCAGAAGCTGACACAGTGTTTCTCAACCTTGGTAACTTGAAGATGTCCGGACGTCAACTCCCAGAATTCCCCAGCCAGCGAATGCTGGCTGGGGAATTCTGGGAGTTGACGTCCCGACATCTTCAAGTTACCAAGGTTGAGAAACACTGCATTAGTGTTTCTCAGTCGTGGCAGTTTGAAGAGGCATAGATAATAGAAGCCCGTCGGCCTCTGGATAATAGAAGCCCGGGTTTGACTCACTCTCTGATCTCCCAGAGTTGAAGCGACAGTGGCTGGGGAATTCTGGGCTTTGAAGTCCACACTTCTTTAAGTTGCCACGGTTGAGCAGCAATGCCTTGGACTCCGCGACCGAATAAGCCCTTGTGTGGAAGTGTGGTGGGGATGACAGGGAGCTGCTTCTGTTTCTATGGCTCCTGATATTCTTGGCCAACCGGAGTCTCAACCTTTGCAGCTGTAGGACCTACCTGGCTCCCAGGGCCAAATCTGTTCACCGTGGATGCGTTCAGACCTTTGCGGTTGATGAAAGGCGGCAGGTTTTCGGTAGGCCCCTGAAGACGCTGCACGCACAGTTGGGCCATGGGACGCCTCTGCCCCACTTTGGGGCCTTGCATCCCTCCAACAATCTGTTGTTGACTGGTCAAGCTCCAAACCAGGACAAAGGGACGCCCTCGGTGGCTGACGGCCTCTCAGAGCTCCAGACAAGGATCCAGGCCAGTGGAGATGAGTTGGCTCCCAGCTCAGCTCTCTTTGGCGGAATGCCACAAGCGCTTGGTCTAGCGTGGATAAGCCCCCTCTAAATGCAAAGGCTGGAGGAGTGGAATGAAGAGAGAGGAGAAGGAGAAAGGGAGGGGAAGTAGAGTAGAAAAGGATGATGGAGGGAAGAAAGGAGAGAGGCAGAAGAAAGAGGCAGCAAGGAGGGTCAGGCGGTTGACCTGATGGCGCATATCCCGTCCGCCCGTCTGAAGCGCTTTGCTGGCGGAATCGCTGGCTGAGTTAACGTTACACGTGTAGCCCCTTTCATCTGCCAAACGCCGCATCTTGGGCTCCGTCGGCCTCTGGATAATAGAAGCCCGGCTTTGACTCACTCTCTGATCTCGCCTCAAACGTCGCTCCTCCGTCAATTTGCTTTCCAAGGAGGCACCGCCACGACCCAGTGGGAATACGTGTCTTTAATTTGTCCTTTCACCTACTCTTACACACTCAGAACATCCGTCCCCGTCTCCCCCGCTCAGCTCGTCTGCATGGGAATGAAACAATGCTCCCCGTCGCTGGAGTTGGTGCGGTTGATATTTTCATGCAATTTGTTGTTGCGGACGAGATCAAAACCAATCCTTTTCTTTTTTTTGGTTTTTGATTTTTGTTTTGCTTATGCAAGGGTTCTGTGTCAAAGCAATGTTGCCGCGTCTCTCTGCTTGAATCAGCCAGGCAGGCAGGAAGGAGATCTGTGGAGCTCTCCAAAGGAGCTGAAGGGCTGGCTTGGATAACAATAGGCGCTCTGCAGGTGGGCCGCGAAGGCTGCGTCCCCAGAGCCAAGAAGGGGCCCCACCATGAGATAGGATCCAACCCAGTTAAACCTCTCCCAAGCGGTGGGAGACGGAGGATGCTGTAGCCAGATTTGGGGAAGGGTCTTCTCTCTTTCTAACAACTCCCTTCAGGAGAGAATGTTTGAGGTGCCTCTGCAAATTTCACATTGTTGTGTATTATATAGACAACAATGTGAAATCGCAGCTGCCAGTTCTTTAATTGGTGGCTTATGCTGTATTATTATTATTATTATTATTATTATTATTATTATTATTATTATTATTATTATTATTATTATACAATTGTATCACAGCGGCCAGTTGTTTCGCCGGATTTGGCATTGGTTGCTAGTCGGGCCCCACCCAGGGGCCTAGGACGTCATAACGTATTTTCGTAATACGCGTGCAGATCCAAGCAGTGCGGCTTTTTGCATTTGACTGAGGGTGATTTTGTCAATTTTTAACTGTTTTAAATGTAATTCCAGTGCTTTTGGAATAGCAGCCAGTGTGCCAATTACCACTGGAATTACCACTGCTGGTTTGTGCCATAGTCGTTGAATTTTGATTTTTAAGTCCTGGTATTTCGCGATTTTTTCATGTTCCTTCTCGGCGACCCTGCTATCACCTGGTATTGCGATGTCTATGATTGTGACCTTGTTTTTCTCAACCAGTGTGATGTCTGGTGTATTATGCGCCAGTATTTTGTCGGTTTGTATACGGAAATCCCACAAGATCTTGACCATCTGATTTTCGGTGACTTTTTCAGGCTGATGTTCCCACCAGTTTGTTGCTGTTTTAATATTATAATTTTTGCACAAATTCCAATGGATCATTTGTGCTACTGAATTGTGCCGCAATTTATAATCAATCTGCGCGATTTTTTTACAGCAGCTGAGTATGTGATCAACAGTTTCATCAGCTTCTTTGCAAAGTCTGCATTTGGCAAGGTGGCGCAGTGATTAAATGCAGCACTGCAGGCTACTGCTAGATCAGCAGTTCAGCGGTTCAAATCTCACCGGCTCAGGGTTGACTCAGCCTTCCATCCTTCCGAGGTGGGTAAAATGAGGACCCAGATTGTTGGGGGCAATATGCTGACTCTCTGTAAACCGCTTAGAGAGGGCTGAAAGCCCTATGAAGCGGTATATAAGTCTACTGCTATTGCTATTGCATCATCAGATGATTTTTCGATTTTGGCCTTAATGGCATTTGTGTGAATAGCTTGTTCTTGCGCAGCCAGGATTAGTGACTCTGTTTCTTTCTTTAATGTACCTGCTGTTAACCATAACCAAGTTTGTTCACTGTCCACTTTATCTTTTATTTTTTCCAGAAATTGGCCATGCAGTGCTTTGTTCTGCCAACTCTCCATTCTTGATTTTATCACATGTTTTCTGTATTCTTGTTTCATCTGTTGGGCCTTCAGTAGATTTTTGTTCTTTACTTCGATTAATAGATGTTCTTGACTTTCTTTTAAATAATCAGCCAGTGCATGTTTTTCTTCTTCAACTGTTTGCTTCACTTGTAATAATCCTCTGCCTCCTGATTTTCGGGGCAGATATAGTCTATCAGTATCACCACGTGGATGTAAACTAGTGCATTGTCATTAGTTTCCTGGTTTTTCGGTCCAAATTATTATTGTTATTGTTGTTGTTGTTGTTATTATTATTATTGTTGTTTGCCCTACAGTCAGCCAGATGCTTGGACTGGGTTTGACTTTTTTTTATCCACGTACTGAGTCCTCTTCGCTTCCATCCAGTCAATAAATCCAGGCCCTCAGTAGCTCCCTGTTCTTAAGAAAATAGGGCTGAAGACTAGAAACAGTGACAGAATCAAGAAGGAGCCAAGAGCCTTCGGGGGGATGCCTTCACCCCCTCAGAGCACCCAAAGACTCTCCGATGTAACAGAAATGGGTTTTGGAGTCCTTTTCAGGAGGATCCAGCAGCTGGCCTTGCCCTCGGCTGGCTTCTAAGGAGATGAAGCTGCCAAAAGGGACCACCTTCCGGGCAGCCATTTGGCCAGGTGTGAACTTCTCACCAGGGAAGGCACCATCAGCAGGGGCTACTAAACATCAGGCCTTCTCAGCTCCTAGGCTGGTAGCACAAAATGGACACGGCAATATCCGAAAAGACCATTGGTGGGGAGAGTCTGAAGGCCAAGGCTGCCTTCCCAGGTGTTGCCGCCGCTGCCTTGGCATCTGCCAAGTCGGACTGCCCCTCTGGAGCAGAGCAGGCCTCCCCTCCAGAGAAGGGGAGCTGACGTATCTAATCTCTCAGCCTCCCCTTTCACAATGGAGTCTCACAAGCTGTTTAGTCCATCCTAGGCGGACTTTGAAGCTTAATAGCTTGTCTTCTCCCACCAATTACGCCTGAGAAATGGGATCGCCCAGGGACGCCTATCGAACTGTTATCAAAAACATTTCAATTCAGATTTTGACAGCTTCTGCGGGAACGAGTTTCTTCAGGCCCAGAGTAGAGACCGGAGAATTGGACTCCATAACTTTCCACTCAAGGTATGGATTTCCTGTCAGGAAAAATAAATCCATGCCTGAATTCATCTACAATTAAAGCATCTGGATTCGCCTTTCGCATCTCTTCGTTCTTCGGTTTTGATTGTGAGCACGGAGAGGGAGACTCACAAAGGTATTGCGGTGTCGAGACCACTCTGCTTTTGGAGAATTAATTTCTTCAGAACGGCGAACGCGGCCACGATGCTTCTTTCGAAGGGATGCTGTTTTGGGGGGGGGTGTTTAAAAAGTCGCTTTGCAAGGGGTGGATCACAAGCGCAGATGCCACGTGCCGGGTTGCATTCCAGGAAAGACGCGGCATGAAGATCTCAAAGGATGCTTGAAGTTGAGCAGGCTTCTAAACCTCTTCGTGATCTCAGCTCCCAGACACAAGGGAATCCCAGGGCTGGGCCTGGTTTTGCACTCTGCTATTGAGTGAATAATATATAACCTTGGTCTCTCAAGAGGTAAATCACGTTTGGCTCCATACGATGCAGGGATGCAGATATTCTGTTGTGTAAATCATGCTTTGCAATCTGCATTTACCAGCTGCAAAATACAAGCTGTATTTACCAGCTTAGCCAAACATGTAGACCAAGACCTTAATGTACAGATTGAGGCAATTCTCAAATTATTCAGCATTAAAAGGCTGAAAACCATGAGACTGTATGGCCTTGGTTCAAATCTCAGTATAGTACTCTATTATCTGGGGAAAGTGATTAACTTTGTCAGCTCATGGGAATAGAAATCCTTACCCAGTGTAGTTATTAAACCCGTAGAATTGTCTGTCCTGTCTTTCCAACACTCAAAATCCAGACTGATTTAGAGGCCTCAAAACAGAGCACAATTGAAGCCACAATGAAAACCACACCGTCCTCTTCGCCCAGAACAGCCCCTGATGTGGCAGTTTGAGAGAGGAGATATAAACGACCCATCGGAAGAGGCGATGTGTTCAGCCAAGTTGAGGCCTTCTGCTTCATCAGTGTAAATTGCTCCAACCTGACACAGTTTGAGCAGGAAGCATCCTTTTCTACTCTAGAAGTGCAGATTTGTTTATAGGACTTAACACAACCACCTTACGTTGCCACAAATTCTTAGCAACCTGTCCTTAATTCCGGTTTCCCTCCGTTTGTGGTTCTCAGTGACTGCTGCTTCCTAACTAGGAGCCGAGGTGGCGCAGTGGTTAAATGCAGCACTGCAGGCTACTTCAGCTGACTGCAGTTCTGCAGTTCGGCTGTTCAAATCTCACCGGCTCAGGGTTGACTCAGCCTTCCATCCTTCCGAGGTGGGTGAAATGAGGACCCGGATTGTTGTTGGGGGCAATATGCTGACTCTGTAAACCGCTTAGAGAGGGCTGAAAGCCCTATGAAGCGGTATATAAGTCTTAACTGCTATTGCTATTGCTAACGAGCCACGCATCACAAAAGTAAATCTCTCTGAATGGCATCTTGGATGCTTTTTGATTTTTTGGGTGAGGTGTGATTATATGGTGGGCGGATTCCACCCACAGCTTGAAGGACTTGGCCGGGGCGTCTTCAGGCACTGCAGGGACGGAGGCTTGGCCTGCTGATCAGCCTGTGCGAATGGCCATGGGAGCCAGGAGGAAGAACCGCAGCCTGGATGTCCGACTACTGTAAGGGATGCCTCAGCCCCGCTGACTCTCCGAAGGGACCCTTCTTGGTTAAAGGAGAAGAGAAAGTCTCGTGAGACTGTGGTTAACCCTTCGAGGTGGTCCAGACAAGAAGCCCAACAATGAATCCTAGCTGTGTCTTTAGTCTCTAAGGTTCTCAGAACCTTCCAAACAAAAGAGATGGACGTCCAGTGGGTTGCGCAAGTATCGCTTTTCCGTTGTCTCCAAGCTGGATAGGGGAGCCTTGAAAGGCGCTGGCAAAACCCCCGAGGTTGTCACCAGCACAAACACCTGGTTTGCTAGCTCCAAGTAACCAAGGCAGGAGAGTTCTAATTATCTACAGAAGTGCTAATTACCCAAGGTATTTAAACTATAAATATAGGAAGCTGGGATGGGCTTTTTACATTTCCTGCCTGAGCAAAACTCTCTCTCGTCCGTCCTCTTCCTCTCTTCTTCCCAGCTGTCCAAAAACTCCACCTTCTAAACGAATTCTTCTTATTCCCGATTCCTTCCTAAGAAATACATTTCAGAGTCAACCTGCAATAATTCTGCATCCTGACTATTGCACCATCACAGCTCAAAGAAGTTACTGCCCTGTGGTGGGTTCTTTCTTGGAGGTGGACTCTCCATTTTCAGGGGAGGCCATAAAGCCCCCCCCCCTTGGTCTAGCATAGATCTCAACTTAGACCATCATCCCAGAAGGTTGAAATCAGGGCCGTGGCCTGGGTGGTGGCCCCTTCTGCAGGTCTCGCTGTTCCTTCCAGGCTGTGCTCTGTCCAGAGGCATTTATTCCTGAGTGTCCCTTTGTGGAGCCACGTGACTTCTCCTCTCCACTTTCTTTCATCCCCTCGGCAGTGTCCCGCAAGGCTTGTCTGAAGGGTGAAGCGGACTTGCATTGGGGAGTCTCTCCCCTGATCCTGCACCCCCTGGACTATTCGGAACGCCTCTGGCCCTCCCCTCTCCAGAGGGATATTTGGTTGCTGGAGAAAGTGCCCCAAAGCGCAACCCCAGAACTCTGGAGGCTGGCACAGAGGGAAGAGAGCAAAGCCATGTTGCAGACGATAAAAGAAATATCGCAATATGATTAGAATGAGAGCAGGATATTACCGGCTACGGACTGACTGTTCCTGAAATCATAATGATCGCTAACACACAAATATTATGTAAGATACCAGCATGGATCCTGCTTCTCTCCCACTTCTGCTGCTACAGGACTAATTACCTTCTCCGTCTGCAATGCTGCAGGAGCCCTTCCAGGGAACAAGGCCTCCCCCGCTCTGCCTCCATGCTCCAATTTGCATTCCTGGGGATCCGGGAAGGATGCCCCCTCCCCAGCCCCCTCCCCAGGTGAGGGTCCAACATCTCTGCATTTGTAAGCAAATAGGGCATCTCCCGAACAAAGCAGGGGCTTCCGGAGCAGCCTTGGGGAGGGGAAGCAGAAGACTAAAGGAGAGCTTGAGAATTTGAATCAAAAAGATATATTTGACCTTGGGGAATTCAAGCTGCCTGATAAGACGATTTCAAGAGAGGTGGAGATCTCTCTCCATCTTTCCCAAATAGTCTCCAAAAGAGAAGAAGGAAAGAGGGAAGGCAGGAAGGAGAGAAATGAGGAAGGAGGGAGAGAAAGGGAAGGAGAAGAAGGAAGGAAGGAAGGGGATTTTATTTCTGTAAGCCGTTCACACATTGGAGCATCCTTTGGCTTCTGGAGTTTGTACCTCCCTTGCCATGGAAAGTGTGTGGCAATGCACATGGGTGTGGTATTCACTTACCTTCACTACCGCTTCGCAAATGTGAGTGTGCACCACGTCTGCACATGCGCTCCGCCTTCAGCGCATGTGCTTTGCCTTTAAAAAATGTCCTAAATGAGATGCCGTAGAGCAGAGGTGAGTGGGTGTGGCCACCTGTGATTTCCGCTACAGGTTCGGGCGAACCGGTTAGAAGCGGCCGAATATATTTATATATATATATACTGGCAAGAACGTTGTCAGGGTCCTGCCGTCTGCAGGCACGACGCCCTGAGATCTTTCTGTGTTTCATGATGGACTGAATCTGCGGCTCTGGGCTCAGAGACCACCGCTGCCCTCTGTTTCCAGAGAGAGGAGGGGAAAGGAGCCGATCTGTCCCTCTGGGGTGGGGAGGGAGGGGCTCCCAAAGGCCACAATTTTGCCCCCTGCTTGCATTTCCCCCTCCCCTTTTGGGTAGCTGCATCCCACCCTGCCTCGCCCTCACCCACGAGGGGAACGTTTAGGAGGCCTGACCTTCCCCGCGGAAGATGTGTCAGCATCTCTAACAAGGTAACGCCTGGTGCGAAGGCTGCTTCACAGGTACGGCAACACTGGTGATAATAGCGGGTGTGAGCCATTGTCAACGCCACCCCCGTGTGCCAAACTGTACGAGGAAGGTATGGTGACACTCAATTAAAATTCCTGGCTCCGGTTCTGTGGTGAGATGGGAAGAGAGGGAGGGGACAGAGGAGCCTTCTAAAGACCCACCTTTCCCCCAAGAGAAGCTGTTTCCATTCGCTCAGCACAGACAGCACAGCCCCCGTCCCACTCCAGATGGAGAACTCAGCCAGGCGTCATGGCACAAAATAGGACTAAGGAACAAGCCCGTTTCTGGAAACACACCAGAGTATCTTTGCAAAGCGATTTGCTTGGATTCCTACACGGGTGTTTCAGTCCTCCTTCCTTGTCTTTGAATCTGGAACGAGCTCCCCGTGGAGATTCGAACCCTCACCACCCTCCAGGCCTTCCGCAAAGCCCTTAAAACCTGGCTGTTCCGACAGGCCTGGGGCTAAAGAGCTGTTGCCCCCCCCCGCCTCGAATGGTATGACTGCTGTGTGTTTTTTAAATTATGTATTGTTATGTTCCGTCTTTTTTATTTCTTGTCTGTACCCCCCTCCCCTGATTTGAATTGTGAGCCGCCCTGAGTCCCCTTGGGGAAAAGGGCGGCATATAAATGTAATCAAATCACATCAAAATCAAATCAGGGGTGAAACCCAGCAGGTTCTGACAGTTTCTGGAGAACCAGTAGTGGAAATTTTGAGTAGTTCAAAACTCAAAGAGTGGGGAGGGAATGGGGATTTTGCAGTATCTTTCCCCTGCCCACCAAGCCACGCCCACCAAGCCAAGCCACGCCACGCCCACTATGCCACGCCCACCAAGCCATGCCATGCTATGCCATGCCCACCAAGCCATGCCCACCAAGCCACGTCCCACCAAGCCATGCCATGCTATGCCATGCCCACTAAGCCATGCCCACAGAACCGGTAGTAAAAAAATATTGAATTTCACCACTGCTTTGAATCCCTGCTTCTGCAGTAGCTTCTTTCTTTCCTTCCCCATTTGCTTGATTCCCGTTGCTTTCGATGGGAGAGCTGTTCTGTTTACCCCTCCCCCAGTTATGTTTCAGGCATTGTGCTATTTTTTGATAAGGAATCAGAAGCACCGGGTTTCGGGGGCATTGAAGGAAGGAATCAAGGGGCACCGCAGAGATTTCCCGCAGCTTCCCAGGAAAGCCCAGTTCCTTCTCTCCCTTTGTACAAGATCTCAGAAGATTGTCTGAAGGGTCTCTAGGCCAGGGGGATTCGGAAAGGGATCCACGTCTCTGGGACATTCATTATTTTTTACCTGAGGACAACAAGACCCCAAACGTTTGTCGGAGCTTCAGGACCAAACAAACACTTGTGGAGGGTCCTTACCGAGCCCACCGCCCTCTTCAACAAATGTGCTGCCCCTGCTTGCGCCATGCGCTCGCTGAAGACCCG
This sequence comes from Thamnophis sirtalis, assembly GCF_051295495.1. Taxonomy (NCBI): domain Eukaryota; kingdom Metazoa; phylum Chordata; class Lepidosauria; order Squamata; family Natricidae; genus Thamnophis; species Thamnophis sirtalis. Next base: position 932,580 of record NW_028261382.1, read on the forward strand.
AGGCTCCTCGTCCCAAGCAGGAGAGCGCAAAGTGTGGCTTTTCAAAATCCAGGCTCCATCACGGGAGTGAAGGAGGCCGGCAGATGAGACCCCCCCCATCCCCTTCCCTCCTTTTCCCCGGCCTAAATTTCCCCCCTGCTCCCGTCTCTGCCTCTGGCAAGTCCCTCTGTGCAGGTGCCTCTTCCTTTCCCTGGACAGGGACCAAGATGTCTCTTGCTGCCTGGTCTTATCTTAATGTTCTGCCTGAGATTTATTAATAGGGGATGGAGAAAGGACAAGATCATTTTCCATATCATAACCGCTTGGCAGAGAGCCATCAAATAAAGGGGAGGTGAAAGAAAACCCCAGATACAGCCCCCATCGTTTATTGCCTGGCAAAGTCTGTCAAGGGAAGGTCATCTGAGATTTCTCACCCATCAATCCAGGAAGGTGATAAATGTGTCACTCGCCACCGTCTTAATCTGGGCGGGGGGGGGGGGAGGAAGCAGGGAGAAGATGCTTCTTCTTTCAATGGAGATTGATTTCCGTGAGGAAGGGGGGCAGCAGCTGGAACAGACTCCTTGGCCTTCACCTCCTATGATGGGGGAAGTGGCCTCCTTCAGGATACCCCCAAACCTGTTGATCGTCCACTCAGTGTCGCCCTTCCAATGTTCCTTCTTCCCCCAAATTTGTCACCTTCTGTCTCTCGAGTTAGAAGCCCCTTGGGAAGTCCACCCCAGCTGGAAATCCTGGGCCAGCCTGCTTGGAAGGTGGCAGCTGGGGGAGGTCAAATCCCCAAAATGCATAGTTTGAAGAGGGTGACCGTAGGGCTTAAGGGGTGTCCTGGATGGACATCTCAGCCAGTGTCGAGGGGAGGCAGAATGGAAGGTTCCAGAACCTTCCAGAACACCGGCTCAAGGTTGACTCAGCCTTCCATCCTTCCGAGGTGGGTGAAATGAGGACCCAGACTGTGGGGGCGATATGCTGACTCTGTAAACCGCTTAGAGAAGGCTGTAAAGCAGTATATAAGTCTAAGTGCTATTGCTGGTGTCCCTTCCTTCCTTCCTTCCTTCCTTCCTTCCTTCCTTCCTTCCTTCCTTCCTTCCTTCCTTCCTTCCTTCCTTCCTTCCTTCCTTCCTTCCTTCCTTCCTTCCTTTCTCCCCAGTGGCTAGAATGCAGCATTGCAGGCTGACTCTGCCCACAGTCTGGAGTTCGATCCTGACTGGCTCAAGGTTGACTCAGCCTTCCATCCTTCCGAGGTGGGTGAAATGAGGACCCAGACTGTGGGGGGCAATATGCTGACTCTGTAAACCGCTTAGAGAGGGCTGAAAGCCCTATGAAGTGGTATATAAGTCTAACTGCTATTGCTATTGCTAACACCTGAGGTGGGCAATGACAGAATCCTCCTTCGGCTGTTCAAAAAAGAGCCCTGAATTTTACGACGTGGATGCCAAGATGCAGCTGACCAGCTCTGTGTAAATCCAGCCGAGAACGGCTCTTCTGCGCAACTCCCAGCTGAAACCTGTGAGCGGCTGCTTTGCGCATGGGGACCCCTGAACCACGGCGCAACAGACTGGAAACTCTCGGAAGCCTTCTCTGGAAGGGAGCACGGAGGCTTCGGGCATGAATTAAAGATGAGCCTGGCTTCCGGGGGTTGCGTCTGCTGTGGTGGAGAGCCTCCCTCAAGGGCTCATCGCTCTCTGAGAGCTGAGGATCAAGAGGTGGAATGGCCAGGAGACCAGAGCATCCTGCAAAGGGTCAGAGGGCCCGGGGTGTGTGGGGTGAAGGCCAGGAATGGCCATGCGGAGGCCTTGTGGCTTCAGTATTAAAGAAACATGGGATACAATTCAAAGGGCCTCTTTAACCGGCAGTTGGAGGCCGGGTGAAGCCAGCTCTGCCCAGCTGGCTCTCCAGCAAAGGGGAGCTGTGAAGGAACAGCAGAAGCCCCCACGTAGGTCCAGGAGAAGGCTATGGCTCTGCTGCTGTGGAAGGGGGTCTCAAGTGCGCAGGGGCGTGTGGGTTGGGGAGATTGTGCAGAGGCTCCACAGATGCTCCTGAAAATCCGCCCAACTGGCCTGATGCTGCCGTGAGCTCAAAGCTGGGCTGATCACAGAGCTCTCCAGAGCCAGCTGCTGCTAGAGATGGCTTTGGGCAACCCTGGACAGCAGCGTCTGAAGGACTTTGCTGACCGGAAATGGAACTCCTCAAACCCTCCTCTTGAGAGCGGACTTCGTGGAGAGGAAGCCAACTTAAATCTGGCCAGCGTGGCCTCTGGGAAGAGCAGCTTGTGGCATTTGGGCCACCAGAGAGCAGACAGCAAAGGTCTTAGCTGGAGAGCCTCCCCTTAATCCTGCCCTCCCAGCCGCTGTGGGCAAGCCAGGAATCCGTGCCATGCACCGGCTCTCAGCTGCGAGGGAAAGCACGCTGAGAAGGGGGGGGGGATGGATTGGAGGAAATCCCTCCGGTTTTTAATTCCACCAGCAAAACACTCCCTGGGTGTGCGGCTGTGGGCAGGCTTTTCTCCCAGCCTAAACCTGGGGACGTAACCCCCCCCCCTCTTCCCATGTGCTGCCTTGATTCCGAAGGGACACGGCAGGGATTTGGGGGCAGGGGTTGGCAAGGGGGGACGGTAGCATTTGTCTCTTGGAGCAAAAGCATCCAAGCGACTGGGGGGGGGCAACCCTTGAAGGTCCCTATGTCAGTGAGGTTTTCACTGCCCTCCGTGGCACCCTCGTTGTGCTGAGTAGAGGCCTGCTAATCCAAGCCTTATTTCTGTCTGTGTGTGTGTGTGTGTGTGTGTGTGTGTGTGTGTGTGTGTGTCTAAGCTTCGTCTGGCTTAGGTCCATGGCAAGGAGGCCCCTCTGCCCCAGCATCTGCTGAGAGGGCCCACCACGCTTCCCTTCCCACCCACCCCCCATCTTAACGTGGATAACGTTGAGGAACCAGCCAATCAAACAGTCCAGAATCAATAGCAATAGCAGTTAGACTTATATACCGCTTCATAGGGCTTTCAGCCCTCTCTAAGCGGTTTACAGAGTCAGCATATATTTCCCCCCCCAGTCTGGGTCCTCATTTCCCCCACCTCGGATGGAAGGCTGAGTCAACCTTGAGCCGGTGAGATTTGAACCGCTGAACTGCAGATAACAGTCAGCTGAAGTGGCCTGCAGTACTGCACCCTAACCACTGCGCCACCTCAGCTCCATGACTTAGAAATATCCAAACAACAAACTAATTTGCCTGTCATATAAAGGTAAATATCTGTGTTCCGACAGACAAGCACACTTCAAAGTGCACTGACGATGTCTCCTCGAATGGTGACAAAACGTTTGCCACCAAGTTTGCTGAGCTCAGAGCACAAACCAACAGCCTCACTACCACAACCTGGGCTGCTAATATTCAAACACATTTCAAATGTTGGACTGCACTACGAAGTCAGGAAACACTCCGAAAACACTGCAGTTCTGGAACAGCGGAATGACAGGCTACATTCATATTGAAGCCAGGTGGGTGGGTGGGGGGGAATGCGATTTTGTAGATGCCAGGGGTCAAGCATCTTTTGGGTGCTGAAAATTCATCCAGAACAATTCCTTAGATTTATCTTACTGAAGGACAGTCTTTTTTTTTTAAAAAAAAAAGACCACCTGCTTTGATGTATATTTAACCTTTTCCTTTCCCTAATTCACCTTTTCTGAACAATCCCCCTAATTCCGCTCCAGGGTACCTCGGTGCTGGGCTGGTCCCCGAGCGAAGGGCATCTCCCAGCAACTGCTCCCTCCTTAAATCTTGGTGATTTCCTGGCTACCAAGCCGATGACGGTCAGCTGGCCTTATCTGTGCACAGCAGCAGATAAGATAGTCAAAGGGTTTTTTTTATTCCCCTGCAGCCTGGCCCTCACCTCTCCAGAGGGAACCCGGATTAGCAGCTGGTTTTGTTTCTCAGAGTAGAAATGCAGAGTTTAGAGCTTGAGGGGAGGGGGGGGCATTGCCACAACCCTGATTCCCACACACCCCTAAACCCAATCGCAGCTTAACCAAACAAGGGGGGCGCCTGTGTTAATCCAGCTTTGTCTCTTGTGTGGGACGAGGGTCCTTTGCTTTCCAAGGAGCATAGCACATTGGCACCCTTTAGTGCAGCCCACGCCTTCCCCACTCACGGATGATGGCTCTGCTCCCCTCCGCCCTTCTAGGACTCTGCCAGGTGATGTTGCCACCTAAGGAGGTCTTTAAAACCCAGGTCTCTCTGTCCACAAATGCTCCCTGCATTTCCCTCCCATCTTCCCAGTTCAGAAAGTCCCTAGTGGCCGTGTGGGATCCTTGTTGTGGCTTTGAAAATACCACAATCTGCAGCACCTTCACATAAAGCCCTCTTTGGCCTGTGAGGTTTGGCTGCAATAGGCTGGGAGGGGACGCTCCTCCTCCTCCTCCTCCTCCTTTCTTTTTTTGAAAAGTATTTTTTATTTTTTGTTCTCTATATACAGTGATAGGTCTACATTCACCTATAGTTGTTATTCTTTTTTGCATTCGTCATTCTTATACATTTCTTGTTCCATTTACAGGGTTCTAACATGCCGTTTGGGTTGTTTTGTTTAC